>NC_081442.1:12820261-12877677 GCF_007210705.1 Tigriopus californicus
AAAAAAAGAAGTTCCCAATAAATCCCTTCAATTAAAGAAGGTTGATAAAACGTTTTATGATCATATTTCGTGGAAGCATTGAATGCGTTCAGTTGTCACTCAAATCTTGGAACATTTAAGGTAACATTAGTTATAGTTCTATCCCCGTTTATCCCAAAGATAAAAAGTGCCCGAATTGCCTCTTTGATTTAGTCATACTCGACGTTTGGTCGGAAATGGCGACATTAATAATTTGTAGCATTGCTTTCATAGCATAAAACGGAAGAGAAAAACTTTATTTCATGGTCTTCAGACCATGCTCAAAATCTAGCCATACTTTTTGTTCGAAAAAGGAGCCTGATATTATTGTTGTCATTGTCGTATTTGATCAACTATTCCTAACTTAACAATGTATTCCAATATTATACGTAAATATCAGCAAAGTAGTGAATGGGACAAGTCGAGACGAAATCTGTCAATCTCATTACTGCCTACAATCGCCACTCAAGCAAGGTTTGGGAATTTTGGTAATCAGGTAGGACGTCAAATAAACAATAGTGAATAAAGGTTCTCCAAGAGCAATTTTTCGGTACACAAGTGTTAAACCTGAACAAGAAATCAATTAAGCAATTATGTCAAAGGGGTTCCTTACGATTTCGCAGGGTAGAAAACTGCAAAGATTGACATAGTGTTTTCCCCCCACAACTTGTTAAAGCTTTTCAAACACCGTGAAACACGAGAAACACGATAAGAGGCGACCATATCCAAGAATCCAGCTCTGATCTTTCCTTTCGTCCTTCACTACTCCCTACTCTCCTTTTGTCCTCAAGTCACTTATTCGTGCAACTTTGCTCAAAAATTACAAGTCATCAAGATTTTCCATTTTCTTTCAGGACTAAAATGCAACCCCAAGTACCCTTTCTTAAGGGCATCATTTTTTGTCTGGTCACGATCTACTGCGTACATGGAGCTGACGTGATTCTCTCATGTGAAGATAGTGTGGGCCTAAATGCCTTGGGCGACAATGATCGCTATGTGATCCAAAGCCACGATTTTTCAATGTCTCAGTTTTACGATGGCCCTCAACGTTGCTCGTATAAAGTCAGAGTGAGTATGTCTTTGAGTTCATTAGCCGATTAGCAATTTTTTGGGGGGAATTGGTAGGAAACATCCTACCTTCATGTTTAACTTAAACGTTTCATTTTTCCACACTTTTCCATTGCTGCTGGGAATGATATCCTTAGCAATTCAAAATGAAAAGAACGACCGTAATATATCTTATTTAGCTTTAAATTCATGTACGATGTAATGTTGGCGGATCTAACTAGAATTTTGACTAAAACCAGAACTAAGTCTGACTTAAAAGTTAGTACAGAATCAACGCCTTCATGTTTCCTTGGAACATTTGAGGAAAGCAAAATAAATAAAGAAAACGCCCGAGAAGGCAGAGAGGAGGGCTTCATTTCGTCAAGACTTCTGAAAAATCAGATTTAAGTCAATCAATCTGAAGATGTAGCTTATTACAGTAACATTTGTTTCAACAGGGCTCCAAACATCGTAGGTTGGCAAAATTTAATGAAATCCTTGTTAGTTTGTCCAGCAAGTCATTGAAGAACAACAGAGTCACGAGTCAGTTGATGTTCTCTATCTTGACTTTGCCAAGGCCTTTGATAAAGTAGATCATGACCGTTTGTTGAACAAGCTCCACGATTTTGGGACCCATTGTAAGGTTCTCGATTGGATAAGAAGCTTCATTCATGATAGGAAGCTAATAGTTAGGGTTGAAGGGTCGCTCAACGACAGGTATTCGGCAGGGTTCCATATCGGGACTCTCTTCTTTGCATCATTTTGGTTGCTCCACTATAGAAGCTTAGTAACAATGCCAATCAGACTCTTCTTGGAGCTCATGAACCAAAATAGGTTTGAGGAGGGAAAGAAAAAAATGCATAATGGTTTTCTCCCCGAATTTCTTAAAAGTTCCGTCTCTCCGTGCTACTGATGGGATCAAATAAATAATCACATGTGGCTGCGACTAGGGTTATCAATTAACATTTTTAGTGGCGTATGACATTAATAATTGCATTACGAACACCTGTAACTTGGCCTCAAAATGTAACCCTGATTTCCCTCTCGTCAAACTATTGGAATACTTGGCAAATCTTAACTTTTTCAAACCGTGAAAAGAAAGATGAAAAAATGCTTGTCAAAATCACACAAACCTTAGTGTTAGTTCCCTTGTATCCTTGAACCCAGGTATATTATTCATTTGCCCAAATGACATATTAACTAAATGTTGAGAATAGAGTACAACACTTTTTTGCAATTTTTGGCCATCTTTTTATGCAAAAGCAAGGGTAGCGGTATCGCGTTATTTTTTTTAAAGAACAGTAATGGAGACGCGTTATTTTTTATTAAAAGTAACGGTAAGGTGATACTTTTTTTCGGCAACGGTTTAAGCCCTGCTCAGGGGTCTGAGCTTTTGAAAAACTCGTCTCTGATACGATATTTCAGTACCCATCCTTAGTATGCTCAGAGAGAGCAAGAGAGCTGAGAGGCTAAATGTACCCATTGGGGGGCTCGACATAGTTCTTCACAAGGCGTAGGTTCGAACCCCGCTTTTGGAAGTAACCCGTAGGAGGGAGAAGACGTGGTGCAGTGGTTAGCTCAATTTCCATACATGAGAGAGGTTCCCACTTCGGTTCTCCTTCCCGACCTTTCCCAAGGACACTTTTAGTACACTCTAGTGAAAAAACAAGCGTTAATCGTGGGACACATGTCATGTTAACCTCAAAAATTGACCAATTGATTCCTTCTTTCATTTAGAAACAAGGGCGATGTTCCCAGATGCGACTGAACTGCCCGACGTTTGAGTTGGAAGAAAGCGACAACTGCACTCGTGATTTCGTGCGCATTCGGGGGCAAGACTTTGATTTCAGTGACGATGTCAACCTCAATAATGGACGGTATGATTACAGCTTTTAAGATATAATGTCTATGTTCACGTGCCACACAATAGTCTAAATACTCTTCATTATTTGAAGGGTCAATTTGTTTCAAGGGGGGAAGGAAATAACAAATTAATGAATAGATCAGAGTAAAAACATCAGTTGCTTGGAAATTCAAAGAAGTAGACGAGGCTTTGCCCGTTCAGCAATGAAAGAGCCGGATTATAGTTCTTGTTCCTCGGGCCAAGATAAGTAATTAATTACAGTACTATTCATTATAAAAAATATGATGACTCGTTGCCTATACTTTTCCTAAAGTATTAATGGACAATATTTCAGCGCTTTTACCTCTTCTTAGCCATAACTCAACATATCTGGCAAATTGAATTGGCAGTTTTGGCCAAAAATTATCAAATGTAAGTAAATAAGTGAAATGTAAAACGTCAAGCAAGTATTTGCAAAAAGACAACAATTCTCAACTAAGCAAAAGATAAGGGTTGCTGCAGGTATGCCACAACAGCACAAAAAGATACAAATAGTAGTATCATAAAACATCAAACTTATGAAGCTTCCTTGTTAATAACCCGAAGTCATGGAAACTCAGAAATCATACCAAATCATGATTTTTTATAACCTTTCTCAAAACCTCCAAATCAGGTGTTTCATTCCAACTGTACTCCTCTTTAGAAAGTGAAATGAATACAAACATATGACGTCATTCTATGGAGTAAAAGTGTAGGCAATATGCTCAGCCAACCTGCAGCGTGTTTGGATTTAATTTGCTATTTGCTTTAATTTGCCGGCTTCTTGAAGTTTCCCTCAGTTGCTCAGATAAGAACGAAAAAATAAGGCCGCTTTGAGGGTTAAAGGAAAGGAATGGGTACCGAGAATTTTCGAGGTTTTATTATCGTTTCAATGACACAATTAAGATATGATAATGATAATTTCATCCCTTAACATCCTTCAAGTCAGACTTGGACACGTTTTTAGATACCATTCCAGATCAACCCTACACTCAAGGACCAGTTCGGTCTGCCAACTCAAATTCGTTGGTAGATCAAACATAAAAAACAAACCAAAAGTAATAACAATAATAATAATAACAACAATATTCGAACCCAGAATGGGCCCCCAACAAACAAAGATGTCATCAAAAACTGTACATACAATCACATATAGTATATTTAAATGTCTAGTAACCAATGAGACTTGCATCTTGCAATAAAGAGTTTTAAAGAGTTTTAACAATAAAAAATGATGTAATGTATACAAGGAGATGTCTTGAATGGGCTCAAAACACAAAACGTAATTGCACAATCTGATCAGAAGTTTTCATTTTCAGTTTTGGAAAAAAACCGGGTAAAAGTAAACTAGTAAATTGGGGCATAGATTTCTAGACACTGGATGTCGGACGACCGACCACTCGGCTGGTAAAACAGTACAATGGATGGTCTCCTGGGAATTGATTACAAACCAGTTTATTGTACTGTTTAGCCAACCGAGTGGTCGGTCGTCTGACATCCAGTGTCTAGAAATCTACGATTGGGGCAAGCACGCTTCAACTAGATCATTTTTGCTTTTGACCTCAAAATCATTGACAGAGACAAGCAGTAGTTTAAATTAGTACAAACCCAACGGTTTAATGCGAACAATGAACGTTTTAAAGAACATTGCTTATGGCAGAGAAAACATATCTATCCCCAGGTATTATCAAACAAAATTCCTTCTATTTAGGTTATGTGGCACCGTGGACATTATCGAAGTCTTCTCTACCGGCAGATGGTTCAATTTGACATTTAAGACGAACAGGCGAAATAACAATTTTAATGGGTTTCAATGCTTCATTTCTTGCGCGGATAATCTGCCTTCCACTACCCAAGGGCCCGTTACTGAAACCCCAGAACCATGCAGTGAGTACAAGTTGCCCAAACGAGTTGGGACTTCAAACGATTCTAACCGTCAATTTAGAGTGTGGCGAGACCAATCGAATGAGCCGGATCCAGGGTGGCGAAAACACTCAGGTCAATGAATATCCATGGCAGACTCTGGTTCAAATAATAACTTCAGCAACGAATGCGTATTTTTGTGGAGGATCGTTGATTTCGGATCGACATGTTCTCACCTCTGCGCACTGCTTCCTTACACCCAACTTAAAGTGAGTGTTTCTTCGGAGATATTTTTCAGTTCTCTTATGGACATTCCCTATTTCGCAGCCTAACACATTCCGTGTCAACACTCTCGGCCTTTGGACTCCATGACCTTCAAGACCTCGATATAACGACCTCGCTTTTTGCACTAGACAAAATGTTTGATGTTTTATATCATTATCCTTTGCTCCGTGGCAAAAATAGTTGAGCAAAAATTTATCTTTTAGGGTCACGCTTCATCCGGATTACAACGAATTGACATTAGACAACGACTTTGCCATTGTTGAGTTGAAGGGCCCTATTAACTTTAGTGATTTTCCTAACATTCGACCAATTTGTTTACCAGTACCTGGACATGAACTTCCATTGGGATCTGAAGTAAGTCAATCTTCTTTAAAGTCTATTGTGGCAGATCTGCCATTTCATGATTGGTAGATTTATAGGTTTGCATCATGACATTAGTTAATGACTACGCTGATGATTTTTCGACAAATTTTGATTCTACCGAAGCTCGTTGTTGGATCAAACGATCGAAATTCAGTCAGATGGATGTTTTCAATTTGTCGTCATCAGATTTGTCGACATCTGCCGTTCAAAGGGACTTTTGTTGCAAAATGGCTCATTTAAAAAGCTCCATTTGGCAATTTTTTTTCAACGAAATTAGCTTTAATATCATATCTATTCAGTGTTTAGAGAGAATGGTTAAACTGACAAATCTTTTAACGCTTTTCATCATTAGACATTTATCAAATGATTGACAGCACAATCTAGCCTTGATAAAAGGGTGAGAGTATGGGTGATTTAAATTGGTAGCATATTCAAATTTTATTAATATCAACACGAAAATGACGAATTTGAACGGAGATTATAAGATATGAAGTTGAAGTTCCAAGCCAAGCGTTTTGCAACATAAATAGACCCTACAAAACGATCCAAAGCAACCTCTTTTGCTACTTTTGCAACCTTAATGCTATTTTCACCATTTTTCGCACTATTCCCAGCTGGACAAGACTGTTTTTGGTCGAAAAAGCACCTTTTTTAGGCTTTCTTTTTTTCTCTCAAATTGGTTTATTATGGCAAGGCTGTAGAACTGCGGTAAAGCACCTTATACGCTAGGTTATTGTGATTTCTGTTTATCTTGAAAACGCAAATTCAAATAATAATTTGAGTCAAAATCATGCACTTCCTCTTCAAATGCGTCTCGCTCTCAAGCATATCCAAAGAGTTTTGATGTTGAATACGGCCAGAAAATTCTGGTCTTAGATTTGAAGGACAATTTATATTGCTCCTCAGAAGATTAATGCCACCACATTGATTGTTTTGTATTTTTTTTACAAAACATTGTGTTCAAGCTCAGAATGGAAAGTTTTGTTCTTTACCCGTTTTACCACTTGCCTAATTGGCCTTTTTATTGAATCGACGTCAACTGAGATTCCCAAGTCTGATATGCAAAAGTATAAAGCAAAGTTTTGAAGTATGTTCTGTGAGCAGTTTGGAAAGGCATCTTCAACTGTATATGTATTCCAATCATTTCAGGCTATAACAACTGGATGGGGAGCTACAGGAGGGGCTTCTAACAGCATTCTACAAGCGGTGAATTTAAGTTACACAATGGTTAAGACTCACAGCATAGTGAAACAAATTTCCTTTGGACATTTATTTCACAGGCGACCGTTTCCACTATATCATCCAGTGATTGTCAACAGGAGCTTCAGTATACAATAACAAATAATATGATGTGCGCAGAATCGACTGTTGGAGGACAAGGACCTTGTTCGGTATGAAGGTTTCTTTCATATTAACAGCTGTGCATATGGTAACCCTTAAGAGCAAGTCTGTTTACTTAGTTAGGTGGCGCTGCTGCATGCAGTAGGGGCAACTATTTTCACAATAATATGAAAAGAAGTTTTTACTACAAAGCATGAAATTTAGTATTTGAACTTAATTGCAAAACAATGAAATGTAGATCTGCTTATTTAGGTACGAGTTGCTTCTGCAATTATATTTACAAAGTGAAAAAGAGATCAATGTTTTAGCTCAAATAGCTAGTCAATTTAGCAATTAGGCAGTAAGTTTGACAATCGAATCGAAATCCATTGAACATGACAGCTGCACTGAAACAAAAGTTTGCAAATTTTGGTAAATTTTATTCAAATAAAACAAGAAGGAAAATGATGAAATCAGGATATAGTAGGAATCTCCAAAAATTGATGGAAAAATGACTCTTAAATCCGGATTGTTCTTATAGCAGAACTCTACTTTTTCTGGAGGTTTATGATAATAATGCAATGACTGATGACTAATGAATGCAAAAAAAACTCAAACATGTAATATTTCATTATAAATTGAAGAAGTATGCATTTTTGTGCACTTTTTTGTCTGAATTTCTTTAAATATCGGACTATTCAAGTATTTTTCTTGACAAAACCTCAAAAGTAAATTTGACGTATCGAATCTTTCTTTGATTATTTGAGGAAACAAGCGCAGATTTGAAACGAAAATCAAATATATTTTCCCAAACAGGTGTCCATATAATTTCCATCTTGGAATGGTTCTTATAACTGAAGTTTAATTTCAATGAAATAGGTGCTTATATCGGGATTGTTACTAGGACTGAAGTTCTTATCACGATATTCCATTATATCACCCCACCAGAAACTCATAGCGACAAATGGTCCAGCAAGCAATCAATCGTTTAGAAGTTTTTAAGCTAGCTCATCAATTTCAGGCGCTACCGTCATCTCCTGTTCAAAGGGCTGTTTAAAAAAACGGTTAAAAAGACAAATTTGGCATCGGTCATCATTTCAATTTTTAATCAATGCTGTTGAGGTAGGGTTGAGCCAATGTATGGTTTTGCTTGTTTTAGCATTAGAACCGCACTTTTGATGCATTTCGCTCCATTTTTTTCTGGCTGAATACATTTATTTCATGTACAAAATGCAAAATAAGGTCCTTTATACATTTGTGTTTGACACCATCAAAGTGCTTGAATATGACAACTCATTAGTGTCAATCCTTTGGTAACTTGTCTCGTTGGATTTAAGAAAAATCTTTGTAACTCTTGCTTTTATTGTTGGAAGGCAAGGTAAAATGCCGGAGGGAAAGGGCCCTTCAAGAATTCAAGAATTTTCCACTTGGATATAACACATTTCAGGGTGACCAAGGAGGGCCAATGATTTCAAACGAGGCCAACGAAAACTATTATGAACTGGTTGGAGTGAGCTCATTTGGTCCCGGATGCACCGTTCCCGAGGCTCCATTTGTGTATTCCAATGTATCAGGTATTCCCCAGCAATCATTTTATTTAAACACGCGCTAACATTAATATTTGTTTTCCAATTATAGCTGCCTTGGATTGGATTTTGTCTGAGATTGGGACACCATCGTGTGAACGGCCCTTAAACTTGACATAAATCAATGAAATTTGGTTGAATCAAAGTGCAACTTGTGCCATTTTGACATATTTTTGATTGGATTTTGAATAAAGAATCTCTGCATATTGAATAGTAGACTGTCTCTTTGTTCAAAATTGATTGAGTTTGTGCAATTAAAGGAGCCGTTTGAACTTGAGTTATTTTGGTGCGCTGTGTGTACCATAAAAGAAGTTTTGTGATTACTATCCCAACATATTATTAAAGGATCCACTCAAGACATTAAACGTATATAGAGTAAAGGATGCAGATGAAACGATAAAATGGTAGAAGAAATGGAGAAGAGGAAGAAAAGTTGAATACTTCGTCAAAATATGTCAAGTTAATTAAAGAGGACTCATGGGAGACGTGATAAATTGGTTTTGAATTTTGCCAATGACTTTGACGACCGACAATAGAGGGGCAATTGGTTCCAAGAATCAACCGCACGTACAAAGAAGAAATTTGCCCTTGAGGACTGTCTGGCAAATGGTTTCCACAACAACTCCAAACTGCACGATCTCAAGCCAATCCCGAGGTGACACTTATTCTTTGCAAAGGCAAAATGTTGCTCATCTAGCATCGGGACCAGACCTTGAATGTACTTATACAATAGCACAAGATCACATTTTCTTCTTCGTTCGTCCAAAGTGTCCAAACGTAGTGCTCTAAGGCACATCGGATACGATAATTGGCCTATGCCTGCGATTTATTTCGTGAAGCGTCGTTGGATCATCTCCAAGGCTGATCTGTCCTTTACAAAATATGGTGAGGATATCGGGCTGCCATAGTTGAGTATTGGCATCGCAAATGTTTTGAAAAGTTTCACTTGAAGTGCTGGCCTCTTTTGAACTAAAATGACGACGGATAATGCCCATGATTTTGTTGGCCTTGCTAATCAGAAGTGTAGTATTAATAGAAAATTTTAGCCCGCAGTCGACCACAATCCGATGTCCTTGTATTGATGTATTACATCCAAGGGTGTCCCACCAATGTTATATGGCCACGATGAGTCGACCCACCAAACCTCGTCACCTTGCACTTCGTTGCGCTAAAACTCGTCCCATTCATTTTTGACCACAAGGCTAGACGATCCAGATCCTCTTACAGCTTTAAGGCATCGGTGTCGTCCTTTATAGCACGGAATATCTTCGTATCGTCAGCAAAACTTAACATGCGAGTTCCAATGGAGACTTGCATGTCATTCACAAACACCAAAATTAATATGGGCCCCAAGACACTACCCTGGGGCACCCCCGATGTCACCGGTTTCCAATCAGAATGGACGCCATTCAGGACAACCCTTTGTTTCCTTTCGTTTAACCAATTCATGATCCAATCCGAGAGATAGCCCTCGATACCCTCTTCCTTCAATTTGTTTATGAGTGCATGATGGGGAACCATATCAAACGCCTTGGAGAGATCGAGATATATTGTATCTACTGGTGTTTTTTCTTCCAGTCTACTAGTCACGAATTGCAAATGTTCCAATAAAGTTTGTCACACAAGACCGTCCTGTCCTGAAGCCATGTTGTGTGCCCACAAGAACAGACGTATCCTCTAGATGGGCAACAATGACGTCTTTCAGCAAACTCTCCATTAATTTACACGGGATGGAGGTCAAGGATATTTGTCTGTAATTCTTACTGTGTCGGGAATCGCCACCTTTGAATATGGGACACACATTGGCCTCACGCCAATCTGCGGGCACAAACCCCTCCTGAAGTGATCCGTTGAAAATGATTGCTAATGGGATAGCGATTGATGGGCCCAGGCGTTTAAGAATTGATGAACAAATTCCGTCTGGTCCAACACTTATTGAGGGCTTTAGGGCCACAATCTTGTCCAGCACTTGTTTGATGGTAAACGTGGCAAACCGAGAGCCCAACGACTCTTTGAGTGTTTCATTGTCAAGGTTTCTTATTACAGTGCTAGGCACTTTGTGATACACTGATCAAAAATAGTCGCTAAGAATGTTAACGATATTTTGTTCATTGTCGCATAAGTCACCATCACCGTCATAAATGGGTCCAATCTTGGCTTTCACCTTCTTAACTGAGTTCACATAACCATAAAATTTCGTTCATTTCTTGCTTCCGATAATCTCTCTTCATAAGACAGTTTAGCGGCCTTCACGCCCTCTTTGACGGAGGTACAAACATTTCTGTACTTTTGATAGTCATTTTTAAGGAATCCCGAACAAATTGCATCTAAAAAGTCGGTATCTCTTGATGATGAAGCCACGAGAGATGACCAATCAATATAAGGGTGGCTAAAATCGCCAATCATTACCCCATCAGTAGGGGTCTCTGCCAAGAACCCGCATACTTGAGCTCTGTCTTCATTGGTTGCGTTCGGGGAAAAATAGACACAGTACATTTCCAGCGATCCTATACGAGCCCCACATACATTATTCAACCCTACTTGTATATCTGAGCAGTTGATATTGTTCTTAATCCAAATCGCGATCTTTCCTCGCAATGAGGTCGTAACCAGCGAGTGCCACTTCGGAACAGCATATTGAGGGGTTGAGTCAAGTCTCGGTGATCATTATAAGGTCTGGGTATTCAGAGGTTGCAACAGTTTTAAGTTCAAGAAGCTTGTTCATGATGCTTCTTGCATTGAAATACAGAAGTTTGAGCATTTTTGAAGCCATTAAGATTTCTGCTTGGTTTGGACTTGGTCAGGATGCTTGTGGGATTTCGATCTTGTTGCCATATTCGATGCCTTCAAATTGTTATGTCCCTTCATTATATTTTTTGTGTGTGGAGTGGGGAAGTTATCGTCCATATGGGACAGACCTGGCCTTGCGTTTTGCTCGGGGGGTTTCTTAGTATCTCTTGCAGATAGTGACTCGGTATGTAGTAAGCGTGGAAAATAGCAAATGCCCCAAAAACCTTTCTTTACAATAACTGTAGGGCTTGAGCAAGGGTTGATCGGACACTAAAATATAGTAAGGAAATCACAAGTTACAAAAAAGAAAGTTTAGGTTAGATAATTTTTACTTTTTATGACCTTTTTCGCCAAAAGAATTTTTGCATCAACTTTCCAATTTTCTTATTTTTGCCATTTATCGACGTTTTCCACTTTTTAGACTCATCAAGAACTAATAAATCCATTGCGTGTGCTTACCATTTTGTAACAGACAAATATGAAGAAAAGACGTTAAAAAGGGCTAAAAGACCTTTTACCATTGTAACACTTCTTTGCATTTTTAAACCAATTTTGCAAATTATAATTTTCATGTTTTCCCAATTTAAGAAGAATTAATCCGGCGCAAAATAGAATTCTTTTTCGAGGCCCAGTAATTGCAATGGACTTTAAAATGGTTTAAGTGTAACAACCCAATAAATTCTCGTCACTCGTTTTTTTTCGACCTCCATATTCGTATACGAGCTAAAGCATCGTCATGAGAGAACCACACCCTGATCCCAAAGAGGGGCTCTATGCTCCAACATGCTGCGACAGACTTGGAACACGCACTTTAAGCTCCTCCTCTTCTCTGCCTTAAGCACCTCCCTCCTTTTCCCTGTTCCCGTTCTGTACATAAAGCTATGTTTCTCATGAATAAAGGGCAGTCTACGACTTACGAACTAGACCAACACTTGTTTCATTTTTCTAGGTAATACTAAGTCTTGTTTCTTGATCGCGTTAGACTTGATTCGAGCGTTACATAACTTCTTCATTTTTCTCCCAACGACTAGAAATTTGAAGCTTTTGAGGCAAACATGCCTTGAGCATTGAGTAATAATCACTCATAGGAAGAGGGGATCTTGTAATCGTTTCTCTAGCCCAAAGTCACAAAAGAGTGTCATTCCTCCATGGGCAAGTGAATTTGAGAAACTTCAGGAAAAGAATATGCATTCCGTGATAGGAAGACCGTTCCCCAACGAGACTTTGTTTGGGAGAGCATTTCAGAATGTTGGGGATTAAGAATGCTACCCCCGGCTGTCATTCGTTATAGTCCTTAACACTGAGATTCTGCGTCAGCTGACATCAAGAGATGACGTCAATGTCCGAATTTTGGACAGCACCTAACATTAACGTCATGTAATAAAATCTACTATGCTTCTAACCTAACCTTACCTAACCTGCCATTCGTGGATTTGGTTCGGATCTCAAAATGTTGATCGGTCAACATCTACAACGCATTCGCCATTTCATGCCCTCTTGTGTGAAGAGAAGCTCGGGTGAGCCCTCGCTCTTCTCTTCAAACTCGACGGCATGAAATAGCAAACGTCACTTCCACTAAAAGAAGCTTTCCACTTCTTCTAGTGGTCTGTGCAAACGTATGAGAGCCCTTTTTTGCAACGTCACACAGCCAAAAGAAAATATGAAGAGGCACGGTAGACTGCTAAATAAAATGCTCTTGCCTTGCCTTGAACACAATTTCTTTTCCGGACATTATGAGACCCAGGGCTCTAATCATAAATAAGATTTTGATAGAATTAGCCAAAAACAATACAAACACAATAATTCAATAAAAAGGTAATTGGCCCAATTAGCCCTTTGTATTTGGTAGAGGCTGAACGACAAAGCACCCTCTCAAGTGCAGAACGTAAAACATATTTTGTGCAGCGTAAGGGCGCTATTCAAGGTGTCTTGACCTTATCCACTTTCTTCAAGCCTCACTTTTATAAAGTCTACGCAAAGAATGGCCCCGATATTGTATAAATAGTTATTCTTCTAGTACATTTGTCTTTACTGGGCGTTGCAAAAACAAAATACTCCTGTACAGGATGTATCAAAGGTTTCAAAATAGGGCATTTCTTCAAAATGTATTTCATATTAATTTGAAGTGCAGCTACAAAAGATCATAAACCTATTTAATTTCCTTTCAATTCAATGCATTGTTTACTTCGGTTTGGCATCCCTCCTATCAAGTTTTGCAAAATTTGTCTTGGAATCTCTGACCAAACTTTTTTCAAGGCAATCTTCAGGCCGTCCATGTTGGTGGGGACCTTCAGCTTGCTGATGGATTCCTTCCAGACGAGGCTCATTCTTCTGAACCTAGCACCTACCAGTAAAAATTCAAAACATGATTTTATTGAAAATAAAACAATCCCTTCAAGGGCGTAGTTAATAGATGATATCTGCAACTTTATTAGCGTATCTAAATGCAATGTCATCAATATTTAGGAAACATATAATAGAATTATACTAATATTACCCTCAAAAAGTTTCATTTTTTTGGTTATTGTGAAACCTCTTGGGGGGACTAACATGCAAAGCAAGGTTTAGCCACAAAATTCTTCGATTTCATGATAAAGAGCAATTGGCAAGAAAGATGAAGCATATCTTTTTTTCTTGATTGACAGTTATTCAATAGCACAAAAAAATTAAAATGTTAATGGATACACTTTTTAATTATATTTTGATCACTTGTAATCACTAACCAAACATGAAATAAGGAACCATGGTAGCTGAGTGGTCTAACGAACCCGATAGAGACACGACATGGTTCCCCAGAGGGCCTGGGTTCCAATCCCGCCTTCGGAGAAACATAAAGCTTACAGAAGTAGGGCATGGCAGTAGGAAATAAAAACATTGTATTTAGCGTGCTCTAAATTCAGTCGTTTAGAAAGAACTATAGTCCAGACACGTCGAAAAAACAAAACATTCTTTTACATTTCGTCCGAAAACGGGCTTTTCTTCATCATGAACTGACGATATAAGAAAGCAGCCCTTGAATCATGATTTCATTAGCTTTGTTGAGCTTTTTTTTTCTTTCTTGTTTGGCTGGAATCCACATCGAGTCCGACAAAAAGTCAGAAAATGAAAGGACTCATCCCAGCACTAGCCTTTAGTGATATTTTCAACTTCAACCATACCCAAAGACATGCACAATCATCGGACTTTACGTGAACACAAAAAAACTTTAGATAGTTAATGATGTCATACCCACCCTTAGCAACGGGTCAACATGAATGTTAAACATTTGACCACTCAACAATTGGCAGTTCAAAATAGATAAGGGACCACTGTTATCTTTACTTGTTTTCGTTCACTTCTATTCAATATCATTTCACAACTGACTGTCAATTATGTTCAAAGGCACTTTGTTAGTTCTCCTCTCCATAGGATGGGTTCAATCTGGATCTATACTGTTCTACATGAGCATGGGCTCCAATAGCCATTGGAACACTTGGCAGCCGCTCATTCACAAACTGGCAGAGAGAGGTCATAACCTCACCGTTGTAAGCCCATTTCAGGATAAAGTACTTCAGAAAGCTCCCAATGTCAAATCGGTGATCACTGAAATTGACTTTACTAAAGCCACCAACTCCACAGCAGTGTTTAGCGGCGAGAAAATGATGAACTTTGCCAAGTTCAAGGACATTATGATCGCGGGTCAAAACAAAGTGATGGCCATGCCGGAGATCCGGGAAATGGTCGATCACAAACCCGATTTTGACGTGGCTATAGTATTCATCACCAGCATCGATGCCGTTTTCTACGCCTTAACGGAGATCCACAAGATCCCCTTTGCGTTTTACTTTCCCGCCACACGGATTCCAGCATACGATTTCCTTATGGGCAACCCTGTTAATCCTTCCTACATTCCCGTGGAGTTCCTTAATTACTCTCAAGAGATGACATTTCTACAACGAGTATTGAACACGTTGGTTTTGGTGGGAATGGAGACATTCGTGCGGTTTTCTTATTGGATGTCCATCAGCCCAGAAGTTCAGAGACACCTAAATCTGACCGAGAGACCGGATGTTTGGGGAGCGGGTAAAAATGCGGAGCTTCTTTTCACGAATTCTCATCCTATTTATGATGGAGTAAGGCCGATTAATCCCAATACCATCTTTGTGGGGGGAATCCATTGCCGTGAAGGAAAGGCACTACCCAAAGATATTCAGAAATGGATGGATGAAGCTGAGCATGGAGTGATCTATGTTTCATTTGGTTCGGTAAGTAAGAAAAACGCAGGTGCAAAGTTCAATAACTGGGGGATGTAAAAAGTAAATGTAATTCAATGGCAATTGTTTTCGTTGAATGACGCTTATAAAAACGAGACTTGAAGAAAGGCGATAGGTTAACGAGTTTGAAGAGAACCATGTCATTTTTTTGGAGTCCAAACTGAAGTAAACTGCAAGTGTGAAGAGTAACGGCCATTGAAAATGGCGTTTTATATTGAGATAATAGGTTTTCAAGATATAATCTTGACTCAAAGCAATTAGAAGCCAACGATTGATTCCGCAAATGCTTCTTTCTCAAAGATTCTACCAGGGTTGAAAATCATTTAAATAAAAGAATACATATTCCGTGTGGGACCAGTCTTTCCCCCCAAAAACATGTGCTCAAGAGAGCGTTGAAGAATGTAGGTGGATGCAAGTTGCCATTAATGGATTTGACGAAAACAGCTAAGGAGGAGGAGGGCTTGACCCAGTTCTTCAAAATAAAATAAAAAATGAATGTATCTTACAAAGTCATTTGTATCATGTTAGACAGGTGTGGAAAAAAAAACAAAATAAAAAACATAGGAATAAAAAAATAATAATTCAATATTATGGAGCTGAAAATGCCTGCAATAAAAGTGAAATTTTCAATTGCTTTTAAGTAGATGACATGCTGGTTGACTTAAAAAGAAACTAAACCTCATGTTTGACAACATTCATAGAAGTGCATATTTGATGAAACTAACATAATAATATCCTACACGTCTCGAAAAATTTACACTGATCATTCAATTTCATCAAAAAAAGGAATAGGCCAAAGATTATTTACCAATGTGGATGTTAGGAAAAACGAAATTAAACATAAGATAAATCAACTCACCTTTAACTTTTTTTCTGTTCAGTCATGATAACAAGAGATAACTGTTTGTTGAAGAGAAATTGAAATGCCCAACCCATTGTCTTCTGATGTAGCAATTGCTACACCAGAATATTGAAATCATTGTTTTAAGCCAGCTGCCTTGTCGTCCAATCCTTTCCTATAGCCAGTGTCATTCATGTTTGTATCCATTGTTTCTCTGCCAGTAGATGTGCTTGGCGTCTAAAAGTTTCCTTTTGGAGAAAGGTCAGGCTCCCTCTCTTAATAGAAAACTGCATGAGCACCTTCACTACGTGTCCTCCCAAAATTTAAGCCTTTTTTATTTACCGTTTCATTCTTTTTCTTACATTTTTGTGCCCACGATTTGAAAATACGGCAGCAATTGTGACAGACCAATTCATTTTTTTTTGTTTGTTCGGGTTCATTGCTAGGAATGAAAGAAGGTTCTGGATTTGTCAGTTAATTTGTAAAACTAAGCACCCAAATGTGTCAAAGTCGCATATTAACTCTTTCACGGGGCAAGCTTTGTCGAACCGATTTCTTATCAGTTTCATTTATCTACTTAGAGCTCTACTCAGTGCTAGAGCTCTACTTCGTTCTATAACTCTGACTTAGGAACAAACATACGTACTTGTTTTGTCGGAACCCTCAATCATTGACTCCTTAAAAACTGTCAAAGGGACTTTTTCTCAATTGTAGATCCTCACGGGAAGCAACATGCCTTTGGAGAAGCAACAACAACTCATGAACACTTTGGGGCGGTTGAAGCAACGCGTCATTTGGAAATGGGAAACCGAGGAAATGACCAATAAGCCCAGCAACATTCTCCTTAAAAATTGGTGCCCCCAGCAAGACATATTGGCCCATCCCAATGCCAAGCTCTTCATCACTCACGGAGGCTTGCTCAGCACACAAGAAGCCCTCTTCCACGGTGTGCCCATGATCTACATGCCCGGATTTGCCGACCAATTCGCCAATGCGGCCAGAGCCGAGAGACTGGGATTTGGAAAGCAAATTGATTGGCCAGATCTCACCGAGGAGTTACTCTAGTAAGCATGAAAATAATGAAGTTGACATGATTTTTTGAAATGAGCATGAATAACTAAAAACACAGAAGAAGAGAGACAGAAGAATCAAGGAACGCAATGAAATTGCCTAATATCTTCCATTTGATTGCAGCTCAACCATCATGGAGGTGACGACGAATCCCTCTTTCGATTCGACCTTGGAGCGGATGTCATCGTTGTTCAAAGACAATCCCATCCATCCTCTAGATAAAGCGGTTCACAGTGCGGAGTTCCTGATTCGTCACAAAGGAGCCAAGCACCTGAGACCGGCTAATAGACATCTCAATTGGTTCCAATTTTGTTGTTTAGATGTCGCACTTTTTATAGGTGGCTGTTTGATTATGATTTTATCATTTGTATTCTTTATGGTTCGGTGCTTGTTTCGTTGTTGTTGCGGTTCCCGGATCCCGAGTGCCAAGTTGAAAAGCCAATAGTAATGATTGAATGATAGTGTATACGTTTAGTTTTGATTTCTGGAGAAATGTGTTTGTCTTCCAGCAATGACATTGGGATCCAAGGCAAGGTTCTCAATTGGATAAGAAGCTTCATTCAGGATAGGAAGCAACTTGTTAAGGCCGAGGGATCTCTTAGTGACATACATGATGCCAAGTCGGGTGTTACCCAGGGTTCCATCCTAGGGTCCCCTCTTTTTTATAATATTCATTGCTCCGCTTCAAAAGGTCAGTATAACTGCAAGTCTCTCTTCTTATGCTGACGATACAAAATTAGTTTCTGGTAGGAATGGCCAAGATTCCATTAGCCTGGCAAAGGATCTGGATAGAATCTACTCTTGGGTTACTGGGAGTAATATGGTCTTGAACTGAACGAAATTCCTCTCAATGACCTTCAGGTCAACTCTTTTGAATACTCCACTCGTAGATAATGGAGGTAAAGATATTGAGTACGTCTCATCTATGAAATATCTAGGTGTAGCCCTCCAAAAGAATTAAAAGTTTGATGAGCATATCCAGTTGACGATGGTTAAAGCTTTTCAAATGTGTGGTTGGATATATCGCACGTTTAAGTCCAGAGGTAGCATCACGATGATAACTCTGAACAAGTCGATTGTTCAGCCACATCTTGAATATGCTTCACCCATTTGGGCTCCAATGAGTTTAGCAGGTTTGCCAAAAGGTCGAACAAGTCCAAAAATGTTTCACCAGGAACATCACAGGAATGTAAGAGCTCTCGTATTGAGAGAGACCAGCACTCGAGGAGAGACTATAAAAGTTGGGACTGTACAGAATTAAGTACTGATGGGACCAAGCAAAGAAAACCAAAAGATTTTCAATCAAATAGAAAGAAGCAAAAGACTTCAAATAACGAATGAAAAACACAAATCATTAATGGAAGTCAGAGAAAGAGTTGGAATTGTAGAGGTTTTATTTGAGTGACAAATTGAGTAATCTGGTTGCTTTTGGGCTAGAAAACAAGTTATCACAAAACCCCAGTCTTGAATGCAAGTAAATAGTTTGTCACGACTTAATTCGGAGGTTTTGGAGATTCCACCAGTAATGCCATAGGCCATTGAAAAGCAAATTGGTAACCCTGGTCGCAACCTCTCGTGATTATTAATTTGATCCCCATCACTACTCTATGTTCACTAGGTCAGTAGAATGAGAGACCCCCACGTGGTTTTGTGAGCACTTACGAGGTTAAAATTCAGCTCAATACGTCTTTTCATGCCTTTCACAATTATGCCAATCACTTTTGGTTCATTGATTGTTAGTGAAACAATAAATTTGCCGCTTGAGATATCATTTATTGAAGTAGAATACTAATATTTGCAAGATCTTAATTTAAAATGATATAGGCATTATCAATAACCATGCATCAAGTTAGATGATTTCTTATGCCTCTTTTATCCGCATTATTCAGCATCAATATTATACACTTTTTCTTAAATCTCACTTACATTAGACTTTGGTTACACCAGAACATAAAAGATTCATTTGGCGTGTTGCCCGCACTAATATCAAGGACGATTTGAAGAAGAGACTTCTTATATTGAGGGTCAAAAGTTTCCTTCACCAAGGATGATGCCTAGGGCTGGTCAAATTTACAATGTATTGCTTCATGTGACTGTTCACTGAGCAAAGCCATGCATGCTGATAATGGCTCTTTCATTGGCACTTTTTAATTGCAATTCAATGACATTTGATGGGAATTAACACGGACGTGAATCCTTCACTAAATGAAATTAAGCATTTGACATTAGCATTTGTTTTAAAGTACTCATATGTTGGCAGGACAAAGTTTGTGGAAGAGGGTAAATTCCTAACGTTGTTATTGGTCATTCAATTGGCCTTCTACTTGTGAGATTTCATGTTGGGATCACCAAGGGTCTCAAAAATTGTCTCGAGTATATCTTGCTTGATCTAACTGTTGTGACCGTGTGAAAAACCGTATTAGGCTGAATTTTGGCCTCGATTTGGAAGAATGTGAAGGCATCTACTATTGAAAAAGTGAATATTTTACCCAGTCGCGATTCAAAATAAGTGCTCACGAAACACCATGGGGTTCTCTCATTGGGACAAAGCTCATGAACGCTTTTGAAGACGTACAGTATCAGATGCCTTTCCTACCTTCTCTGAACACTTTTGTCCTGCTCAAATTGGCTATTTCCTTTTTTGCTTGCTTATTTGCTTGTTTGCAAATACTTGATCCATATTCAAATAAGTTCAGTGTTGACCACATTAGTAGTGATTTGAGTGCAAGCAATTGTCTGAAAACAAGTAGAAGTGAAGAGTTACTCCTGTAGGGAAAACTAGTTTTGACAACCATCCGGAATTTACGCTCAACGCCAAAACAAGTTATTTTCCGACCCATTACACAGAGTACAGGACATACTCAAATGGCAAGCCTTACTCTTGGGGTGACCAAGAACTTCACAACCCTAAAATATTCCTTTGTCTGTTATGCTCCATCTGATTGGTCAGTTCCCATGAATTTTTGTGAAACTTACACATCTTAAAAGAGTAATTCAGAAAAGTGTGTAATTGAATATCCAGTTTGCCTCAATTTTGTAATGACACAATTTCATCGATTTTATAGTGGCCACCTTTGGCAGAACTTGTAGACACGTATTGACAGATTGAAGTAGCAGCTGCACGATGAAAAGCAGCACAAATTTTGGGAGGTCATTGGGGCACTTTTCATAACAGTAGAGATACTAAAAATCCAAGATATAAATCTCAATATTGAGCAATAACAGTTTCTAAAGTTTCAAAAAGTTTATTTCAAAAATACGAAATTCTAAAATACAAAAAATATCAGCCGCAAAACGGCTTTTTTCTTCTAAAATAAGTTTTTATTCATGTTAATGAGTGAAACTTAAAAAGTTTATAAAAATACCTACCTGCATGAACCATTCCTTTAATGGATAAAAGAACTGAACCTTCAATTTAATCCCTCAGCAAAGAGATATGAAGCCTCAAAAGTAGGAGTGATCTCTCAAAATTTGACGATGACGTCATCTTCCTTTCCCGCTAGCTTCAATGAGTCAATAGATCAGGAAACAGGAAGAAAATTTACGGAAGAATATAACTAAAAGAAATTGATGCATGAAAACAAGAATAATGCTATGCTAAAAAAAAGAGGATCAAAATTAGCATCGGTTGTGTTGTTTTAGCATGTGGTTTTATCTTATCCTTTTATTTTCTTTTATTCTTGTATTTTGTACTTTTTGTACTTTTGTTGTAGTAAGTGATACGCTTACTTCAACAGAGTTGCTGCGAGTGATTCCCTGATTTCAAAAAGTGCCCCTCCAACTCCCATCATGAAATGGTTTTGTCAAATTATTATTTAAACCATGCGTGCACTTATCAACATGATAATTTTTTTCTAACTTCATATGTCACTTTAACTGACCGAGAGAAGTAGTAGATCTTTTTCCTGAATATACAAAAAAGGCGGTTTCCCATACATGGTTTATTTAACTTAAATTTGCATCATAGAACATACGGTTTATGGTAAAAACAAAGAGTTTCCCAGTTTCGAGGTAACGCGGATTCATCGTTGACGATTAATTCAATGGTGACAAAATATCTCCTAAGCATATATCAGCTGGAAGTTTGGACAAAGAAACGGACATAAATGTGCAATTTGTGTATACGGGGGGAATTTTGGGAAGAGGTATATTCGGGCAGGGAGAGATTCAGCTTTAAATTAATGTTGAATATTACAAAAGGGAGGGATACACATCTTTCAGTTTTACGATATAGGAAATTTAGGAACAATTCTTGAACCGATTAAAACGTTTCAATGCCAACCTGACCGACTTAGATCGTACTAAACGTTTCATCATTAGAGATCGACGTAATAGAGGACCTTCAACGGTCAGATTTAGAGCGACATCTTCTCAAGCAAGCCTAGTTGCCGCAACTTCAGTGTGACCAAGGAGCTTTTCTTCTCGTTCTTGTTTCAACAACGGCATCCATGAGTATTTATAAATTTTAACCTTTTGTCTTATTGTGTTCATGTTGCTTGAAGTAGGAGTAATGATGATAGTAATAGTAATAGTAGTAGTAGTGGTAAGAGTGGTAGTAGTAGTAGTAGTAGTAGTAGTAGTAGTAGTAGTAGTGGTAGTAGTAGTAGTAGTAGTGGTAGTAGTAGTAGTAGTAGTAATAATAGCATTGATGATCATAATAATCGAAGTAGTGGTTGTCGTTTTCATAGTGATAGTAGCATTTAGAGTGTTCAGTTGGATGCATGTTCTTGGTTTAGGCTATTTCTATTAGGAGATGAATTCCACATAATTCTCAGGTACCAAGCCAAATTTTCCTTCAAGAGTGCCTTCCAACCAACCCGGTTCCAAGGAGGGCCGAACTGAAAATATAAGCCACCAAATGAACTACAAACACTTTTTGAAAACATATTAGGTTACTCAGTTGCACTTAGGACCAGCATTGTTTCCATCTTCAAGATTCTTAGCAAAAAATCATACCGACTTTTGTGGCATGAATGTCAATAAACGAATTGAAACTAATATACTGTACTTGTAAAATAATCCACGTATTTTTATATAGTAATATGGATTGGGAACGGGTTTTCTGCTAAATCGGGCTGTTTTTGGTTCAGGGCAACTCATTCTTCATAATGTATTCATAAGATAATAAACTAATATCATCGCAATCAAAGGCAAGTCACTTTTGCAATACTTAAATGTGAGGTAGTGTGTTCCAAAGTTACATTTGAAAATGCTTGTGTAGCTAACCGAAAGGAGGCCTCTCTAGGGTTCCTTAAGCCAGACTTTGGGCCAGATCGTTTGACAATATCACATATCATTTTAGACAAGATGACTGGTGCTAACAATCCAAAATTCTCTCTTCCGCTAGAGTTTTGCCATTTCATATGAACCTTTTAGCATGCAGTGAACGACCAAATCAGGCCTCAGGGTAATTCCGAAACTGATTGTTGATTAGCACGTGAGCTGAACCATCAACCAAGTTGAATGACAAATATATCACGAGCGTTGGATAGTTGTGACATTCCTGTTGATCGCTTAACAAATTGAGTTTAAAAATAGACCGAACCAGATCCTAGTACTTCTTGCCAACAATGACCTTCATCCTTGCCAACATCTTTGAGCTTACCATTGACAATGATTTGATTGGGTTCAAAAGAGAGCTCAGTTTCGTGTTCTGCCACACAAGCGTAAAGAGTACGGACGTTCCGGGGAGGCCCATCTGCCGATTGCCCAATAGATGCCCGGGGCGGCGCCACTGGCAGATCTGATTGACCCGTTTTGGGAGAATCTGTAATGGGTCATAAGTGGACAAGATCACAATGACTGACAGGGTCTCCATTGGGCGCTATTCGTAGAAATACTTACGAGAGCTAGGAGAGGTCGAATAGCTGCTGCCACTCGGAGGGGCACTGATGGTGCCTGTTAATGAGTGTCGCGGCGCAGCGAGGGGCGACCTTTGACCCGGATGAGAAGCCCCTGATTCACTGCCACGATGTGTGGGATAAGTGACGGAAGACAAGCCCTTACTTGACCCCGAGGTCAAGGACTCAATGGAAGAGGAGGAACTCCCCTGACTGGATCGTGGTGGAATGTTTGTTCGGCTAGTGCGTGGGGGTGGATGGGGATACGAGCTAGGTCTGGGCGAGGCCTGTGATGGGGAAGGACCCGTTCCCTGGGAAGCACCAAGGTCTTCCGTTCCACTGAGACTGGATTGACCCACGGAGAGTTGTCTGTGTAGCAGCGCGTTTTTACTGGATTGCACTAAACCGGCCTGGGGCAATTGCCGGTACCAGGGACCAGGATTAGCGTTAGTGGGACTGGCCTCTTCTGCATTGGAAGATTGCTTCGAAGGTGTCCCAGAGAGGTTAGAGAGCGAGGAGTGGATACCACCCCGTTGCTGTTGGGACATGGAGGGGGCTGAGCCCATAGGCGGCGCCACTAGATTGGATGTGGAGGGCGCCCCGCGTAGACTCGCCCCGCTGTGCGTACGCTCCCATGTGGCGTACGAGGGAGGATTCATGGCGGCGGGTGGAAGGGGCGGGGAATGGGCGGGCGGAGATTTGTTCGTGACCATTGCCTGTTTAGGACCATTATTGTATATCACAGCGTGTGCCAATGTGGCCACATTCCCCACCATACCAGCTGCCCCGGCAGCCCCAGCGCCTGCCGAGCCACCCCCCGGTGGAGGTGGGGGATCAAAGTAAGGCGGTGGTGGCCTTTGTGGGCGTTGCGGAGGCGTGGTCAATCGGGAACTAGTGTTGTTCCCAGTGGGACTGGTGGTGTTGGAGCCCACAGGGAGCACGGTAAGGCCACTGGAATTGGGGGAATGGGGAGACTTGCTCTTGGGAGAGGATCCGTACGACAACCTTCTCGAAGGACTTGGCCGCGGAGGCTCTCCACAGAGGATCTGTCTCCAATTTTCAATGAGAATCTCGACCATCACATTACCAAATTTAATGTCCATGATGGCGGCCACGGTCTCTTCCTCGGCCTTCAGAAGAGTCGGACCAAAGCACACTCCAAGATTGGAGACCGTCATCATATTCTTGTTGCACTTCAAGGCCACCTTTTCCAGATGGTCCAAAAGAAGTTCGAGCATTCGCTTATTGGGCTCCGGTAACTGTTCAACCAGTCGTTGGACTTCCGCTACCCTCTCTTCATAGGTATCCAATTCTGGGACAAGAGCAGACCAATATATAGGACCTAAACCTGGATCAAGATGGATCCTGAGGACTTACTTGCGGCCCCAATGAATTGGGAATGGAAACGATAGCTCATGATTGGTTCCGGTAGATTCCTAAAAAACGTTTTGATAGCAGATGTGATGGTCTTGGACTCCCATTCCATCTTATCCTCTAAATTTAGTTTCTCAGACTTTCGTCGGTCCAAGCCCATAGTGAGGAGCTTTGTCACTTTCGAAGACACACCCACCACCCTGTAGAGTCCCTGCTCTTCTAGACCTGAAATCCAAGGCCAACCAAGCATTAGGAACAGTCCCATATTAACCCACAATTCGTTAGCTCCATCCATCCCACTTACCTCTGCATTCCAGGACTTGGAAGCACCTTTGTACGAAAGTGAACCCGACTTCGTCTAAATAGGTTTGATTAGCATCGGATGGTCGGGGCGGATGCTCATACATTGGTTCTTTACCATCCATGGCGTCCAACCACAATTGGAGATCGTCTTCAGAGAGCGCTTGAAACGTATACACCACACCCGGCCTTTGATGAAAAGACATTGATCATAGTGGAGATTTTCGAGTTGCTTTTTTTTATGCACATGGCACGGTTGGGAAACACGGTTAGATGCTAAATTGAAATTGTAGACTTTTAAAGGGTCGCTTTTTGAAAAAAGGAGACAGACAGGAACATGTTTGATTTAGGGTGACATATTCATGTGAAATTCAAAAACTATACAATATACATCGAAAAATGGGTGATTGGGACACATTGAACTAAAATTGGAGAAATATTTGCACCATGGTTATTAGTGAAAATTGTTCTGGAGCGGTCTAAATTTGATAGCCTGAAAGGGGTTTAACGAGGAACGCTGCCAATCAATGTTCTGTTAATCAATGAACACACTTGGACTCAAACACTTAAGCGTGTTTTAATGTACATTATATACTCTTTGTGACCTGAACATAAATAAGACACTGATAACAAACGCGTTTAATTTTTACTCTGAAACAGTGTCCCCATATACGATTTGAGCCACCCTCTGTTTATCACAACCGTGATGAGTGGGCGATCGATCATTCCTATTATATTTATTAATCATTACCTTTCCTCCGGGATGATATCGAAGCAGAATCGTTTATCAATGGAATCAGAAATGCGTTTGATGCAGGCCTTCAGGACGAACGTATCGTTGGAAACGATTTTTGGTGTGGTTTGATTGTAGGGGATCATGCAGAAGACTCTGCCATCCTTTTGATAGTGGCAATAGTACTTGTTCCACGACGATCCCAAGGCCTTCTTCTCCATGAGGAACAAATAACCCGTTCTGGTGAACATCTTGTTGAGAGTGCCCGGATCGATGGGCTTCTGGAATGGGCAATCAAAATCCAAATCACAATCACAGGGATGTAAAAAAAAACACAGAATCAAAGTCCACTTACATAGGACACGAGATGAACTTTTTTATGCTTATTTAACTCTCCCAAATAATCGACATCGTCCAAGACATCCCGCTTTGGGGACGAGCCTTTTAAAAACCTTGACACATTCATTGTTAGTGTTTACTCACATTTGAGGCACGCACAACCCCTCATGCTTTACTGGATGTAAATCTTTGTTGAACTCAAGTCCCCAAGTTTTATAACTCCGAGACAAGGGCAACAAATCAGATTAATAGATTAACTTGCTCGGACTGGGAGTCAGGGGCTAGCGTAACTTTTATACTTACTTTTAGGACCTTTGCATTTCGGAATGAGTTTTTATTCATTTACATATTTAGCAATGGCATGAGTAACTCTTGATTTGCTGAGTTTGAAAAAGTGTCGTGGTGTTCAGAAGATCCATGTTTTTTTATTTTATTTGGGTAGGCAGATCAAATGAAGAAAAAGGGCACAATTAAGAATTTACATTGTTAGTCATTGACAAGTGCAACAATATGTGTTTCAGTTCTCTGTCTTCCAGAAACCAAACGCTTTTTTATAACCAAGATATTATGTGGGAGGTTTTGTGGCAGTTTGTCCTCTTTGGAGGGGCGAGGACATGATACTTTTTGTCTGAGCAATGCGAGACTGATAAATTTTGACCTTGGCTCTTAATCCAGAGAGATATGGAATTGAACTTTCTATCTGACTCACAAAATAATATCATTTGAGATAAGGTAGATGTATTTATCAGGAAAAAAAAGTCTGCGTTTTAGAGTTTCTGGCTTAAAGATAAGCAAAATAGTGACTTACTGCATTTCGAACTTCCAACATTCGGCGCATGAGGGCCTGGATATCTTCGCGACTAGCATTGTAATTCTCTCGTGTCTGGAAGGATGAAGTGTTCAAAATCATTCCCTCGAAAAACCTTGACAGTCCCGGCAAATCTGCTCACTTACTTTTTGAATTCTGGTCTGGAGATCCAGCATGTGTGGATTGAAATCCTTGGCCACTTCGTACCCTTGATGGTAGAAGGTCAACCATCCATACATAAAGCCAAGGAGCTGAACAAATCAGAGGAATATCACTAAAACTCAACTCTGACAACCTTGGCCCCCCCTCCCGAAAAAAATCCGGAACTCACCGTTTCGACGAACTCAAACTTTTTGCGCTCCTGGACCTCTTGGATCAGACACACGTACTCCAATCCGGCTCGGATGAAGTCCCGTTGCTCCATTTCCAGGGTGGCATCCGCCTATGATGAACATGTGGAACATGGAAAGAGATGTTCGATTTAGGGATGGCTCAACAATCAAAGTGCTGTCCCGCCCCATCTCCATGTCTGTGGCTCGGCCAAGAAGCCTTGCTCTTCTAGTATGAAGAAGCCTTGCTCTTCTAGTATGAAGAAGTATTGAATACAATCTCAGGAGTGGCAAACGCACACAGTTGCTTCATTATAACCTGGATGAGAGTGATGATGGGCTTGGAAGGAAAAGAGGAAGGAACGAAGGAACGAAGGTCGGACGGACGCACGGACGCACGGATGGAAGGAGAGAGGGATGGTATCTATTTCCTCTCTGTCAATTACTTCATGTTTGCTTAGATGTCACTATTAGCCTGTCGTAAAAATGGCTTGAAATATCCTAGGGGTGGGGGCGAGCCACTCACATTGTGTCACGTGAGGGATGCCAACGAGGACGAGAACGAGGACGAGAACGAGGACGAGAACGAGGTGGAGAAGAGGAACAAGGAACAAGCAGGAGATCGAGATCCAGATCGAGATGATGGACGAGGTGGATGCGCGGGTCTCTGTGTCATTGATCACAGCTGCTCTTGTCCAGTTCAATTCGAAGCCATGACCATTGGAGATTTGGCACCAATCAAAATATTGGACAGACCCACGCACTCCCTCACGCAGGGTACAAGGACGTTGCGGTTGTTTCCTTCTGTGGATGGATCGTCCTTGTTTTACTCTTGGAGGGCTAGTAAACGAAAGGCTGCTACCTCTCCACCAACAAGGCTGACAACCAATTTAGCTTTCTCTCCTCCTTTCGGCAGCCTTTTTTTCTGGCCTTTTCGATGAGCGAGAAGCAGGAGAGAAAAGAGGAGAGGGAAATTGTAGACCAGTAGTTGCAAAGGCGTTGGCACACAAGTTCATTGATGGCACAATGGAAAGGCCGCCAAGGCCGATAAACTAATGGCAAGAGAGGTGGGGTGTCAACAGAGAAGGCCAAAGATCTCTTTCGGTTTGCTCTCGAACCCGAGCAGAAATTACAGATAAGCAAAAGTTTCGAGGGCTGCCCAAATCCACGTTCAACGATCTGGTCCAGGATCAATTTGAAGGGAACATTACAACAGCCACCCACTCCTCCATGGGATGATTATGAAAAGAAGATCCGCTTGGGTAATCGGATGCAAATTAGGTTTGAAATTTGTCTACTCGGGATGGATGAGTGAATTAATCCTTCGACACCAAAGGGCTCTATTTTCCTCCTCGTTTTTTCCAGGCCAGCCGTGGAAATCACCTCTCAAAGGTGATAATGCTAGATTGGGTTACGCGGGAAAAGATATTGATTTCTTCTCCAATCAGTCTTGTTTTTTTTTTCACCGCCCTCGGCAACCCAGTCTGATTGTGGAGAATCATTAGGGCCGAAGTTTTGAAACCAAAGTAACATACACACCTCCTTGAGAGTGGTGTCCTGTTTCTTGGTGGACAAGCCCAAATATCGTTCTTGACTAGCACAAAACTTGGCGGTCTGTTTCTCGAATTTCTTCTTCCGCTCTTTAACCGCACCAATTTGTTCGCGACGGAAACGCTCCAAAGGCTCGATGAATTGCTCATAAGCTCGATCAAGCTAAAACATGAAAAGAAATCAATGATCATCAGTTAATAATCCACAATTCAAGGCGCCATTTTCAATGGCGTTCTCAAATTGTAAGGACAAGAGCAAAATTATCATTTTGTTTTTCTAAAGCAAAAACACCTCTCTACAACTCATCAATATGGACATGAAAAAATTGCTTAATCTGAATAGTATTGCCCAATTATCCTGTTCTCATAGCCATACGATTGAGAGAGAAAAATCTCATAAAATTAGTTTCGTACAACTAGCAGTCTAACTACTGTTTAACACATTTCCCAAATTTACCTGAATTCATTTCTCAAAACGTTTCTACGTTGTCTTTATTCAATGAATATTGATTCTTTTTCAGCAGTTCATATTCGTACGTCCACTAATGTTAGTTTGGTTGTGTCGTATATGAAGATCGTTCAATTATAAGAGTAATAACAGAAAACAGCTGTTCAATCCATTCTTTTCGTTTGAATTTCAATTTCAAACCAATTCAATGAAATCAAATTAGGGCACGTAAGGGTATAGCAGGTAATAGCAAATAATTGAAAATGTTTCGACGAAGTCATATGAGTTATGAAGATGCAAATACGATTGAGAGTGTGATCGACACATTCAGCAGAGACACTTACCATTCGGTCTTTTTCGTCCTCAATGGCAGCGATGAGCTTTCCGAATTCTCTGAGGGATCCGGCAATGACGATTTCATCGTCTGTTTGACGATTCCCGATGCATTCGAACTTGAAGTCGACCAGTCTTTGGGAGAGTCGCCTTTGGGATTGAGATAAGGCTGAAACATAGTAAAAAAAACAACCACCATTATGACACGCTCTCCAATTTATCCAATATATAAATTGGCCAAGAAGTTCGAAGGACGCATACAATTCTCGGCATTCATTCGCTGAATGCACTTCATTTTTCACTTCAGAATTTGTTTTTAGTCCGCAGTTGAAAACCAAGGCTGTTTAGCTTCATTGCCGTTTTTTTTTTAATATTTTTTTTTTTAATATTGAACAAACAGATTTTTCAAACTGGCAAAAAACACCTAAATACCCATGCAACCTCGATCGATATCTTGTTAGGGGAGGCCATACTAACTAAAACGACTCGCACAACCTCTAACAGTGGGAGGTCATTTTTCCACAATGTAGTGAGCTTTGAAAAGTAATAAATAATAAAAAAAACAAATGAGCCTAACTTTACGTCCTGTCCTTTTTTTCCATTTACTTCAATAAGTCTATCTTTGTGGTGGTCATGCAATTATGTGGGTTTCACCCCTAGATTTTGCTCCACTGTCTTTTGGTTACTAAGTTATTTTCTTACATTGTGCGGATTGTGCCATCTCATATGTTGATGTTATACACCAAATGGATTTCTTCACACATTATGATTTTTAATACACGGGCCTTCTTAAGTAGATCGCGTTGTTTCTCTCAAGTAGAAATCACCATTAGGTATAGAATTACTACAGTCTATCCATCCGTTACTAAATCAAGTGAAGTGCATTTTGTGATTACACTTCCCAATATTTGACAAATACTTTGGCCCTTTGATTCCTGACGTCCGCTCATCCGGAAGTGAGTGATAAATCATTGGCCAAGAAATAAACCCGCCGAAACTCATGGATCTTTCTTTTTACACTTCGATGCCCGACTTTGGTTTCAGCGCTTTGATTTAAGCCCTCCAATCAATTCCGAATTCCATGTTTTTTATCGTCTTAATGGATTCTGGACTAGAAGTAGATGGAATAAAACAATGCACAAACCATGGCCGGAACAACAGCAGCAAAGACGACCAAGCTAAATCATTTGAGTTTAACGATAGCGGTGAGCCATGTATAATTATGTCCATTGAGTTTCCCCGACAGACGAATTCATTGTGTGCAAGTCCACCCAGCACTCCATTGACAGTATAGTACACTCACAATACAGCCTAGTTCGCTAGAATTGAGACAAGTATTTGGCCGGTTGTAATTCAAGATTTGAGGGCTTTAGCGTGATACTAAATAAATATATTTTTTTTTCGACATTCTAACTTGCATTTCGCCACGAACTTAACGTGTAACGTTTGAGTATGGAGATCGCATTTCAGATATCTCATCTTCCGAGATTAAGCGTTAAGTTGTGGTCTTCTTACATTGAAATGTGTCCTCAAATAGTTGACCACGGTGTGTACTCTTCCTTCCTCCACAAAACAGAAAATACGTTCTCGGAGAGGGATCATTTTTGTGTCCCAAGGCGTACTGTTAATTCTAAAGCAACATCTGAATCTAACTTCAGAAGTGGCTGCATGAGTTTGGGAAGCCTGAAGTCTCAATTCTAGTCGAGCAGGCTGTATACCAAGAACTGGCCGGATGGACGAGAACAAGTCAGTGAAGCGTCTCGCATTTTTAACCTGGGCAATATAACTAATCCGGGTGCGTCATGCTCATGGAGGAGTTGTTGTTATTATCATCACCATCATGATCATCATCATCATCGTCGTCATCATTGGTCGCATTGTTGCTCTTGACAACGAGAATGGCCGAAAAAATGGATGTTAATGTTCGGAATACTCCCGAAGACAGAGAGAAATGGAGAGGGGAGACGAAATCTAGTCTGGAATTTGCAAAGGAGCGATGGTCTCGTTCCGATAGTTGAAGTGTGGTCACGGTGAGTGGTTGCTCACCGGAACAATAAAATAAAGTCAATACTGGTTGGCTCTGATTTGGCTTTGCCTAGGCCAAAGACCCCTAAATTCCAAAGGAAGAGGGTTTTTGAACTGTATGGCATCAGAATTTTGGCACATTGCAGCGATTAGAACAGACGGCAGAAAGCGAGACCAAACATCCATCCGCACTAAATTAATCGAATTCAATGCTGTAATACGTATACCGGTGCACAACAAACGATTTGTTCACATTACCAAGAACCTACACCATACCAATCCTTGAACATATTCAAAGACAAAATTACCCCTTTTGTGGGGCGAAGACAACATGTTCTATTATGGCTTTCATTGATTTAAAACACGCAAGAACCACATTTTCATTTGAAATTCTCCTTGAATGATTGTCTTGTCAGTACATAGTCTCGTCTTCACCGGTATCGTTTTGAAAGTAGAATTCACTAAAAGTGTGAACGAACTCGTTTCGCCGCAGTTATTCATAATCTTCCGACCGCGATAATGAAGAAGAGCCCATGACAAATTTTCATGTGGAGCTTTGACAATGGTCTAAACGTGTTTATGGCTTATCAATTGAGCTTGGGTAATCTAGGTCTCGCTCGAGCTTCTATGATCTGGATCAGAAGCAAGAAGACATGCTCTTGAATCTGGTTTGCCTCCACAATTTCTAAGTAGGGCCTTCCTAAAGGCAAATTTCTCTTCACACGTTTGACAGCCCGATTTGTCCAGTCAATTCATAAACACTATTTTCTCGTTTCTGACTTGTACTAATCTTGCACTTATAAGAAACTGGATGGAATTGGTCTTGGCAACACGCATTGGATAATGATGATGATGATGATGATGATGTTGCAATGGAGCAATAACTGGGCCGAAGAGAAGCACTGAAAAACGTTATCTGTCAGTCTAGAGGGACGGAATTACCACAATTCATCGTTTGCGGTGTGCAGATTCCCTAGCTCGGATTTCAAATTGCAAAAAAAGAGATCCTGGGTGTCCTGTCAGTTTTCACTTTACACATCGTCCAGATCATGGTCTCATCATCATCCACATCACAGTCGTCACAGTCTTCATCATCATCATTATCAGCAGCAGGCTCTATTCGGCAAGAGTGAGCCATGATGTGACATGCCATTTCTAATTGTCGAGAATTAATTGTTGATTGGAAGATGTCAGTACAGTTAAAAAAATGAGGATGAAAATGTCCTTTCATAATCCGAGGTTGCGAGGCAACCAAATATCAATTTTGCAGGCTGAACACTTCCATTTTGCCAATGATCTCGATTTTTCTTTTCCACCGCTCATTCCTTTCAATTCAGCGACCAAATTTACAAGTGTTCCCATTTTAACTTGACTTTTTGCTCTGATAGAATGAGCTGTTTCTATCGGAGAGGATAGCTTGCCACCTGATTTTCATGAACTATACAAAAATAATGATGAACTATGTCAACTAAAAGGCTGTTTTCGATCATCGATTGACCTACTTACAATTTATTTCTTGGCACTTTGGAGTACTGATGGGTCGAATCAAGCTTTTGAAGCCAGTGAAGCAAAGCGCTGGATTACAAAGTGACGACATCTGACCCAAACGCCACCTAAGAGCTCGGTTATGGTTTAGTTGTAACCCAGAAAACTAACATTGCAATAGCAGGAACAGAGGAATAGTAGGCCTGAATCGAAGAAGGGAAAAATTATCTTTTAGTTTCAATCACGTTCATGTGGTTCTAGAAGATCCGACTCTTTACCTCAAACTATGAATGAGTTACTAAAATAATATGTTTCGATATGTACATTCCATGATTGTTTTAAATTTTCTGCGATTATACATAGACGCAACTGATTTGATCCTTGCAAATTTGTCTAAATTGATACCTTGAAAAGAAGAAAAAGAAACTAGCTTAAGGTAAATGCGTTTCTGAATTTCTTAGTGATTGGTATTTTTTTTCTACTAAGAATCACCGTTGTGGCTCTTACAAGTTGGGGATGTGTGATATTGGGTGGTACTTGAGCCAGTGAGCCAGAACGCCGCTCCTTTGTAGTCCAGAACTTTGCTTCAGCTGCAAAAGCTTGAACTCGACCCACCAGTACTACTTTGGAGTGGTAAAAATTTCGTTTGGTTTTCAGACCCTAAACACTAAAACACTATTCATTCCTTCAAAAAGTCTTCAAGCCCAAAGGTCTATGACATGGGGTCTTACTTTTGGCATGGTTGAGCAATGTTTTGACGTCCTTGATCAGATCCTTGATGGCCAGCGAGGTTCGCTCGAGCTCCTTCTCATGGGAATGGAGCGAGTCCCGGAAGTAGGGCGAATCCTGGAGACACTCCTTGAACTCCAAAGGCAGCAAACCCATGGTCGTCGGGGGCCAGGGCGGGGGATGGGCGGGTCAGGGCTGCTCGAGGGAGGGAGGATTCGTCCGATGTGTCGCATGTCCCGCACTGACACCCATCAATCACGATTCCAGTCCGCACAGTGAGCTCACGGCCACCTCAAAACCCTCAGCCCAGGGGGCGGGCTCCCAATGGTATGGGATCCAAGGGCGGGTGGGGCCGACTTCATTCACTGACCATGAGGATGCTAACCCACCCACTTTGCACGCGGTCTTCTTCCGCCGCCTGAGTCCCAATCCTCCCTCGGGCGGTCCAGGGCACAAAGGAACAAGGAACAGGGAACGGGGAACACGGAGCCAGGACGCGGGAAGTCGGGAAGGCTCGTCAGAACTGTCAGAGTTGCTCGAGGATGCAAGGATGCATGCATGTATGTAAGCAAAACATTCACGCACACGCCATTCACTCGCTCACTCACTCACTTATTGAGGTACCACTACTACTCGGGTGTATTAGTAAAGGGCAGGCGGGCGGCCAGTCCATCTGGAGGAATCACGGGGGAGACTTGAAGGCCACGACATGCACTCACTCACTCATCTGATCAATCCCGTTGATCTGGTGAGTTGGACGGTCCCGTCGTGTCTGGTCATTGGGGCTGAGGCAGGGAGGGAGGGAGGGAGGGATGGCCGCCGTGGATGTGAGCCGACTCACGTACCAGGCCCAGGGGGAGGAGGACTCGGTAGAAATCGGGGTACGGAGCAGAGGTGAGAAGTAGAGGGCCGGCCTGTCCGTTGAGAGGACACAGATAGAGCATGTCAAGTGAAGGAAATTCAAGGAAGAATGTGGTCCGGCACCCTGATTTGGGGCATTTGGGGGAGGGAGAACCAAGACAAACATCACAGTCAACTCGTACTATCTGCCCATTGAATTTTCAATAATCGAGGGATTTTGAGTGAGCTGTGTTACATAACCCAACAAAATGAACATGTTTGGGGTTAATCGGTGAATACACTATCCAATTGACTCAATACTACAATGCTGTTTGCTTAGACAAGCATGTCAAATGGAATAAATGTCAAAATTCAATGCATGCACAGTGCGGTTTGGCTGGGCAGGTTGTCTTTGATTTTGCTCCATGGAATAACGTCAGTTGTTCAAGAACGCGTTTGTTTACTTGACTAGCCCTATAGAGCAGGGCAGTCATGAAGTTTGGGTTATTCAAGTCAGTAACAATGACAGTATGATCTTTACTTTTTTGGGTAACGGTTCAAGCCCTGTACATATCAAGTGATTCCTTCTAGCTCCACCCTTTAATATGGAATGGTGGCAATAGTTTTTCTCTTTTTTTTAAATTGTGACACCTCAGCCACAGGTGTTAATGGATTTGTCACTTTTTTCTGCCTAACAAACCACAAAATGCCCAAACCTGGCCATTCATTTTATGCTCACATTCTTGAGCTCACTCTTCATGTGCCTGATCAGTGGAGATGCATTGTTGTCCTCCTCCAACTCCAATGCAGATTACTGAAATAACTTCGATTTAGACGTTGATTATGAGATTGTGTAATAAAAAAGGTTGTTTTCATTTAGTAGAAACTAGGCTGCATACACTGATGGTGTTATTCTACCTGTGAAGCAGAATGTGCATATGACAATTTTAACATATTCTTGACAAAAAAAGACCATCTAGAGGTGAGGTATGGCATGTTTTGTCTGATACTCTCAACTGAGTCCAAGAAAGAAAACATCCCTTTTCATTAGCATTTTTTTTGGCTTGGTTGATAAATTCATAACAATTTTTTACTGCATTATCAATGAAAGCAAGAAACAATTGGAAACGGAGAGTTATGAACTGAAATTGATGGCGGAGAAATCATAGACTTCATGAGTTTTTCAGCTACCCACTTAAACTCCAGTTCACCATTGTTTTCATCCTTGCTATCAAACCTGGGCCCATCCCCGTTTCTTCACTGTTTTCTAGAAAGAACCTCTGAGGGAAGGCGTGCGCGCTTGAAACGTAGGGTGACCTCGCCCACTTCCAGAACAGGGTGCATACGCGCTCCTCGTTTCCATTTGAAATGCATCCACGAACCGGCCTGACGTTGGTGGTAAACTTCATTGGCCTTCGTTTTACAATTCTCTAAGCGTGATTGTATCCGAATGACGCCAAAAGCACCTCGTAATTAATTTTTCAAATGAAAACAAATTTTTGACTTGGGAACGGGTGTACTAGACACTATGTGATTGACTCAGGTTGTTATTGGTCAGGACATGAGCAAGGGTTTATGCCAGGCGATATCTTGATCCATCCATGGAGTTCTAGACACTGGATGTCGGACGACCGACCACTCGGTTAGCTAGCTATACAATACAACAAACCGGTTTGTGATCAATGCCCAGGAGACCACCCATTGTACTGTTTTACCAACCGAGTGGGCGGTCCTCCGACATCCAGTGTCCAGAAATCTATGGTTGATCTTGCACATTTGAAAGCACTCCATCGTTTGTCTATGAAAAGTTAGCCAACCATGGATGATATGTCCACGGGTCAAGTTTATCAACGTGAGAGGTAGTTGAAACCTTGATTTATACTTCATCTCTCACCGCAGCTCTCGTTCAAGATCGAAAAGCCAAACAAATTATATACCTTCCTTTGAATGGAAGCCAAATCTCCATTCGGTATTAGTTCCACGTTGTTGTCTTGAATGGATCGAATAACCCTTGGGCTAAGGTCGATTGAAACGGTTCGGAAACTGCAATTCTAGTAGGCCTGTGGTAAGAAAAGATATAAATGTCTTCTTTTGAAGGGCTCCGGGCGGTTCTCAGGACTTTCACCTATTTAATGGCGAATTTACTACTTTCCCTTCCAGTTTCGGCACCCTGAGCGCATGGCCAACGTCAGGCCAAGAAAACCGTCGATAGTGAACGGCAAGAGTGATGGAACGAAATAACGAGACGAAAGAGGGAACCTCAATGTCAAATATAAATCAGGTTTTCATCAGAATTGGAAGCAGACTGTCAAGTTTAGAATATCTATGACTAAGAGATTGAACTTTAATAAGTCATTTTGAATCATTTCGAGGGGCATGTTTCGCATCTGACATTTGATCACACGAGCCTGTTTGTTATTGTTCGTCTTGGTCGGCCCGACCCTTTTCTCTCCTGCCAGATCTGCCGCAGTTCAGCCTAGCCCTTGGCTGAGCGCCAAATTTCAAATGTCGTTAAGGGCATTTCAAGCACAATTCAGGCTCGCCATTTTGGACCCCCCTTCCTCCGACTCAATTGTGTGGAAATGGTGCCCGTCTATTTCCAATCAGTCCTCATGATCTATTTGAACCACCAACTGCAAAACGCCATGCTCTATAACAAAATTACATTATCGCTCCTACCCAACCCATAATTCACGCTAAACGGCCAAAACGGCCAAGTTTTTGAAAATAAATACTTCTTCTGAATAACAGAGAGATTTTCAGGATAGCCAGATCCGACTACAAGCTCTTGATTAGAATAGTGTGACCCGAGGCGACCTACCCCTTTATTACACGAAGGGTTTGAGTCCTACCCGACCAACACTAAAAGCTAAGACTATGTTTCGGGCTGAAAGGACTCACTTCTGGCTTAACCAGTTCCATAGGTTTCATAGCCAAAACCGCAACACTGCCGATCATTGACTGGTCCAATGTAAAGTGAAAAACAGATCTGAAGGGAAATCATTTTCAAAAGCCGTGAATCCGTGGCGCCCATTTCGACCCGTTGTGCCAACAGCCGTATTGAGTGCGGCTTAGCCGTGATGCCGCGATCGCAAGCCGCATCCACCTCGACGAACGGCCGCAGTGCCATTAAAACGCACCGGTCGGGAGTTATGGGCCCGCCTCGCGGGGTGCCGCCCCCCACCAGCGGGGCCGGAGCCACGGCTACGCCCAGTCGGGTCAAAGCCCGTAGTGGGCGGCGCCGTTCGTTCACCGTGACGCCGCGCACCCGCATGTTTCCCACCAAAAGCTCGCCCGGGCGCGTCAAGAAACGCCTCTCGCCCTTGAAAAACGCCCCACGGGCCCGTCTACTCAAATCAGCGGTCTTAGCCTCAACCTTGAAGGCCGAGAGCCAGGCTGAGGCCAGCGGCGGGGCCGGGGCCAGCGGGGGAAGCGGGAGCGGCTCGACGGCGGGGGCCGGGGCTCCGCCCGTGGCCGCCAACATTCGGGTGGCCGTGCGGGTGCGGCCCGAAAATGAACGCGAAATGGATGGCAATCATAGGTAAGACCGCAACCCGGCAACTAACTAACCCAGCCTTTTTCTATGGGACAGATCCAGTGTGGCCTCCTCAGTCAAATAAATAAAGGTGCATGGTGCATGCATGAAGTGAATCAAGTCTGATGTATTTTTGAGTCCAATGAAGTTGTGGACTTGAAGGTCGACTAACTTTGCGGGCGGGGGGGGGGCCAAGCTTTACTGCAACAAATTCAATAGGTGGCGTCTCTTAGTAAAGTTTTTGGAATCACCGCCGGTTTACCAAAAACTCCTATATCCTGTGGATCGTGTCTAAAACGAGGTTATGAGAACCTAGTGCTGACGCATCAATCCGGCCCAGGATGGACATATCATTTCTCACTGGGCAGGAAAGTCCAGCCTGAAAGAACAAGCGACATTATTATCACCACCCAGACCGTGACTTGAACGGGTAGTAGATGGAATCAAGGCCTGCCAAGGACGAATTGAAAATCTACCCATCACAGTGGGACCTATGCATCTAATGAACTCGAACTTTGAGATGTTTCATTGGTCCGTGCCTTGTAATCAATCATAAATTATTCCGTGCCCCAGAGCCCTTAATGGGTGTTCTGTCAGCCAAAGTAACGGGGCGTTAACCTCCCGAGCTCAACGTTAAGGGCCCCTGAATCGAAAAACGTGAATTTCGATGTCCTCTCACGCAACCTTGCACGCAAATCACTGGCACATTTTCTATTCCATAAGTCTTCGATGAAAGAGGGATGGATGATACACGATAGCCGAAAATCCATCCTATCTCTCTTTTTTCCCCATTGTGCGAAAAATGTCAGTCTGGTCTTTCAGCTTTGAAGTCGGTGATTGAAGTTTTTAAAACCTCCACCACTTCATAATTATGTATTTTTTAAAATCAAGATACCAGATTCTTATCTGGTATTATATATTCTTAAAATGTGTCACGTGTTTCCAGTATTAGCGGGCAACGACCTCATACATTGAAGAACATTGCCAGAGCACGGGCCATAACAGTAATACTTTGGTAACAGTGTATTGTATTTGAATTTCGAAGAAAGATTTCGAATGCCAGAACCCAAGGCGACGAGCAATTTTGACAAGAATATCTACTTTAAATCTTGCATTTTGCTCATGAACCAAGCAACGAAGGAACAAGAAATGTGTCATTCTCGTGAAAATATCTACACTAGTGTCCATTAATGAATACTAATCCTTCTTGAGATTTCAACCATTTTGCAATCACCCAATTTCATTGACTCCACTCCTCATGTTCAGGAATGTCATCCATGTGGTGGATAATCGCATGTTGGTCTTTGACCCCAAGGAGACTTCCGACGGGTTCTTCTTCCACGGCAAAAAGATGGCTCGCCGAGACGTGAATCGCCGACCCAATCGGGACCACAAATTCGCGTTTGACATGGTTTTTGGGCCCGAGTCCAACAACCAAGAAGTCTTCACGCAAACCACGCAAGATCTCATCGATGTGCTATTTAGTGGCTACAACTGCTCAGGTAGGGGACTTGAACCTCTCGAGGTCATCATCCAATGCCCCTCCCTAATGATCAGCCCTGTTTTTGTTCCAATGGACTTGGTAGTGTTCGTGTACGGAGCCACAGGGGCGGGCAAGACCCACACGATGTTGGGTTCGTTGGAAAACCCAGGCCTGACTTACAGGACCGTGTTGGAACTCTACCAACGTTTGGAGAGCAAAAAGGAGGAAGTGGATTGCGAAGTTGCCGTCTCCTACCTCGAAATTTACAACGAAATGGTGGTCGACCTGATGAATCCAGGTAGGATCCGATGGTTTGATCGATTCGATTGAAATCATTGGGAGTCGATTGAGCTCCAATTGAAAGCGCGGAATCACAATCGTGAAAATGGTTTCTTTGGAGTTTTGGGCGGGTAATTGGTAGCAATTTTGGAGTATTTGCATCAAGCAACCAGGCTTGGGAGAAGTGCGTTTTTTGGTCCCAAATCATGTGAATTGAAATGGGTGGAGCTGGATATTTTAGAAGTGCGAATTTCAATGACTCAAGCGTTTCTTGTTATTGAAGATTCTCATCGATTTCGCATCAAGCTTTTGTTAGCCTTTTCCTTCATGAAGATTGTCAAAGAGCAACCCCCAACTCTTATTGAGCTAGGTTTTTTTTACTAATTTTGTTTACCAGGGATCATCTCACCATCCTACAACTGTAATCATCTCTATGTCGACCATAGGTGTCCTTGTTGCCTTTATCCATAGTATTTATAATTACCCTTATTCATACTAGTAATTGTGTATATATATGAATCTGAACTCTTTTGATGTATCTTCGGTTTTCAAAAGTACGAGTGAACGAGATAAAGGGGAACTCTCAGGCCTATCAAAATTTTGAATGTTTCTTTTTTCTACAGTCCGCCACTCAGATATTAGTGGGAACACTAGCCAATTTTGTCGTTATCCTTCAAACCAACCCTCTGATTGAATACCGCAACTAAAAGTCAACTGAGCTGAGGTTTGAGTCTTTTAATCATTCTGAAGTAGAATTGATGGAGCTGTCAACTTGACTTTGGGTCCTTTTTACTCATGATGTTTGTTTGGATCCCGTTTTCATACGATTGCCTGGCTAGTCTCGTTGAAAGCGATGCTCTTTTCAATTATGGTGTATTTTCTTCTCAAAATGAAAAAAAAGGCTTTTTGTTCATTCGGACGCTCAGGCAATAGTACAGATCTGATGATGAATCTTTCAAGCTAAATGTCAGGTGCTGACATTTATAATACAAAGCTTTCTGCTGTAACACCACCCCTCACGTTGGGAAAGGATCGTACATATGTGGGAGACCAATACGAAATCATGAATTATTGACGAGATTCACCAACGAAAGTACAAAACTTCTAGTACATACACAAAAGGCCACTCAGCAACGTTCCATCATGCGTTCTGGTCCAATCCAGTTATGTCGAAATCGATCCAAGAGATTTCGCTCAGGAACTATAACTGTAATCTTTCACAAAAAAACACGTAATGCCATGAACGCCTTTTGTTCCATTGCAGGGCAGCAATTGAACATCCGGGAAGATGGAAACAACGGTGTCAACATCCCTGGATTGTCCATTCACAAACCCGATGGACCCGAGCATCTCTTGAAATTCCTTCAGTTCGGCAATGCCAATCGCACCCAACATCCCACGGATGCCAATGCAGAATCCTCTCGATCTCACGCAGTCTTCCAAGTAAGGAACCAGAACTCATGCTCATGGTCCCCATGGGACTCGCTTTCGACGAGAACTTGGTCCAAATTGTCAATTCCAGGTGTATCTCAAACAAAAAGACCGGAACGCGGGTCTTTCCACCGACGTGAAAGTCGGTAAATTGTCAATGATCGATTTGGCCGGATCTGAACGAGGCAGTGTGACCCATTCCCGTGGAGGAGACCGACTCAGAGAAGGTGCCAACATCAACAAGTCTCTGTTAGCCTTAGGTAAGACCCGGAATGTGTCAGCTCAAAAGAAAGAGAAAAAAATCGTTTGAAGAACCCGTCCAGCGAGTTGAATGGAAAGAGATGAGTTTTGCGAAGATCAGAAGATACTATATTTCAGCTTCAAGGTCTTAACTAACATCGAAAGTGACATGGTGCAAAGTACTTTACAACTTTTGAAGATTGTAGACCTCGTAACGCAGATACATGAAGTTTAAGGGGGGGGAGAGCTTGGACGTGATGATTCTCATACAATTGAAGGAAACAGATCAAGGTTCAGTACTGTTTGTGATGGATGCGCTCCTCGACCTGGTCTTCAATGTCCTGATTGGTGTCCTTGGAGGCGTCCACTACCTCATCACCAGCCTCCTCCTCCTCGTCGTCCTTGTCCCGACCAAGGATGGCCTCCTTGACCTCGGAGACCTTGTCCTTGGCTCCTTTCAGGACGTTCTTGGACTTGTTGGAGTTGTTCTTGTCCATAAAGTTCTCAGAATGGGAGTTCATGTTGTTTTGGAGGTGGTTTGGCGTTGGATTGGTGTACTTGAAGAAGAGTTGTTCCTGGAGCAAATGCTAGCAAGTAACTGAACCAATTTGCGTCCGGCTTTTAAATGTCTTTCCCGAGAGAAGAGAAGCAGGAATAATCCGGTTCATGGAGCACTTGCGAGGCCTGGAACACCATCCAGGTAGATTGATCAGTGAAATCAACAATGGGAACGAATCCCAAAAACTTACAAGGTATGCTGAATTTTGGAAATCGCGGAAAGCATTTTGTGAGCAACCTAAACACCAGCCTGTAATTTGTGGGTGAACTTTGAAAGATGGACATGATGGCGGAATCCATGGGGCGTTTTGAATGCAATTGTTCTCGGAGGACCCTGGTCATTTTGGGGATCAGGTTATAGATGTTATCATGTGTCGATGAGGACCAATTAGTTGTTTTCATAGTCAAGAGGCGTGCTCTCCAATCATCATAGAGGATTCCTGCGCAGTTAGCCAAATGTGTTGAAAGGTACTAGTTTCAACCGATTGGGGCCCGGGACGAAGCGAGAAAGCCACCAACCTTGCAAGGCCCGAGTGGAAACGAATAAGTCTACGCAAACGAAAAGCCAAGTACGAGAAGTTGGATATTTTCCAGCCTGAAACCAGATTTGAATGGCTTTTATGACTTATTTATGCTCATGAACGGGAGTGGCGTAGATGCTTCTTCCCGAAGTTGACAGATCGATTCCTGGCCTCTGTTTTTCCACATTTACCTCCTTGATTGTCCAATTCGAATTAAAAGAAGGAAGAAGCTTTCGTCTCGTACTTACAACCAGTGTGAACCGGATTCATGGTTTCAATCTGCACTCTAATGTTAAGAAACGTTCTCTTACGAAATGCAAGTAGAGAGCTTTTGCGTGTCGTGTCAAATGGATCACAGGTTCGCGCACAAAAAGGCCCGTTCTCCAATTTTAAATTTGTGAGCTCCTTGGAACCGATTCTCGGAACAAAGGTTTTGGTTACTGATCCTTTGATTTGATCCACCGTTCGATAATGCTCTTTTTATTCCACGCATATGCGCATATGTCCCGTTCCACACTCGATTCCATTGTATTTTTATTGTTCATTTAATTTTTCTTGATTTATTTCTCAAATTCACAATCGACCTCCACATCAAGGAAGACATATTTGCACCAATTTGACTTCGAGGCACTAAGTTTAAGTTGAATTTACTTTGAATAGGAAATTGCATCAACGCCCTAGCCGAGAGTTCCAAATACATTCCCTACCGCAACTCGAAACTGACCCGTTTGCTGAAGGACTCGATTGGCGGGAATTGTCGGACCGTGATGATATCGAACATCTCGCCTTCCTCTATGACCTTTGAGGATACCTATAACACGCTAAAATACGCGGATCGAGCCAAACGAATCAAGGTGAAGCTCTCAAAGAATGTCCGGAGTGTCGATTTCCACGTGGCCCAATACGCGAAGATCGTGGACAGTCTGAAGGCCAAGATTGTGGAACTAGAGGCCGAAAACGAGTCCTTGAAGGCCAGGCCAGTCAGTCGTGAAGTGGTGGAGCAGGCCAATAGTGACAACGAACTGCAATTGAGTGCACTCCAAGCCGAAAACGCGGAATTGAAGCGACAGTTGGTTGAAGCGACCCAGAAAGAACCGCCAGTGTCGAAAGACACCAAGGATGGACAAAGCCAATGTGACCATTCTGAACAGGATCAGAAAATCGAGGAGTTCCTCGCCCAACATGTCGATTTAGTCAAAAAGGCCGTGGATGTGTCCTCGGCCACGAGAAGATGCTTCATGAAACGCGAATTCGCAAGCAATATCCTGGCCCGAAGTGCCTTGATCTCGTTAAACCCGGACGAGTCCAACGAGAAGATCGAGAAGTTCGTCAAATTACTGGCCAAGCGATACGAGAAATCCACGAAGCGGGAAAAGAAGTACGCGGAAGTCTTGACCCAAAGCCGACAAGAGCTGGATTCCTTCCTGAAGAGAACAGGCCAAAACGAATGGCAATCCCGGTGTATGAAGGCCGAAACGGAGCTGGCCGAGAAAAAAGCCATCGTCCATCAGTTCCTCGATCTGTTCTGTTTGGCTTGGGACGAACAGAACAAGCTCGAAGACATCCTCAAGGAGTGCTTGCCCCAACTGAAGAACAAGCATCTCTTACTCTCCAGTCATGCTAATTACGAGAGAGAAAACCAGAATTTCAAGGTAGGTGACGAGTTGCAATTGACCTTCTATCCCCGCCTCAATTGCTTGGAAAAAGTGCCAGGCTATTACTATTTTGAGAATCATGCGTATGTTTCCTGTTAAATGTGCAAGTACGGAGTTGTTTGTGTATGTTTAATTCAAATTCATATGAGCTCTGCATGCAAGTACGCGTTCGAGAAGCATTTGAGGTACTGGATATTTCACCTCAACGCACGTTTTGAACCGCATAGCATGATAAGTCGTCAATGACTACAATACACCTTAGAAGAAAAGGCGATACGTCAAATTGCTCTCCTGAGCCATGCCCGATTTGACGAAAAAATGCATTTCTTTGCTTCTATTGGTACTAATTTTTAGCAATACAATAACTAAATTATGTAAGGAGAAGTATAATTCTCCGAATCATTTTTGACGATAATTCGCAGGTGAATCTAATGCATGATTTTCGGTTCTTGGATACCAGTCGTGTAGGTAGAGCGCTACTTTTTTGCTGCAATTACATGCAACCTCTTCTTGAAGGCCTTAAAGTTCAGTTAAGCTAGAGAAATTGTATATGCGCACTTCAAGGATTGTGGAAGTGAGATTTGATGACCTCAGAAATCCAAGGAAGATCAGAACAGATGACGCAAGCAACAGGAAAAACTTAACCATTCACCGTTTCTTGATTGATTGATAGTACTATGTAGCTGTGCCCCTTAAAGGTTAGAAGACAACAGCTTAAATGACAAAAGGTCGATTGATGCATGGACCTTACGCTGAACAAAATATATCAAGCTTAAACTTTGCTTGTCGCAATTCACTTCCTCGTGTTTGTGAGTAAGCCTTGTAAAAGAGAGGTTTTTCTCTTATCCCTATGATTAGAAATGCCCGTAGGAAAACCTATCAAAATCTTGCCAAAATATTAGGACTAGGAAACGTTCCAATGGATTGATCACTCATTTCGTTTCCATTTAACAGACCAGGTCTTTTTGTGGATCTTTCCAACTAAACTTTCACGGATAGGCTTGACATAGAAGTTAAGACCCCAATGATCCCAATTCAATGGCAATTCTACAATGCTTTGTGGCCCTCACTTCTAAACACTGATTTACGCTTGCTTTTGCAAAAAATGAACCCTGATTAAAAGTTAATGCATGAACAATCGCCAACTCTATGTGGAAGGAGTTTCACACGAGGTTCACGTCATTTTCGCAAATCTCATCTATGCCAGAATCTGTTCCAATTTCCAGGATTTGGTGTCCAAGATCCAATGCACACGCGTTCAGTTCAACCCTTCCAGGTTAGAAGAGGCCTCGGATGACTCCACTTCTCAACGTTTGGGACCGATCCTCAGTGTGGCCACAGATTTCTCCAAGCCTCTATATAGTCAAGATGATATTGACCAAGACATCGGAGCAGACGAGTTGGCGTCCGAGGCGGAAGACGAGGAAGTGTTTGAGGAAGCGGAATCTCCGGAGGAGACCCCTTCCCTACTCGAAAACAACGACCCGGTCAATTCCACTTTCTCCATGGAAGTGGACGAGTGTAATTCCACCTTTGTTCTAGACGACTCCGTGGCACCGCCTCAAATCGAGGCCCGACCCCCAACCCCGCCCAAGAAACCGATTCTTACCTCTTTGCCCAAAGAGAAAGAGAACAATGTTGTGATCCGAAAAAACTCCACATCTCCATTCAAGCGCGCTCTTAAGGATAGTAACACCCTCCCTGCCATATAACACCAATATTAACCACAACTCCTCTGTGCGCTCTTTCTAAGTTTATATTTTTTTTTCACCCTTCATATGCTTTTTTCCCCCCTCAAAAAAAGATGATAATAATATACCCAATTTAGACGTCATTTTTTAGTCCTTGAGCGTAGTTTTTTGGGCGAGTAGTCGTGATCGGTTTCGATTTTTACTTTCATAGTCTTTTTTATCTTGACGGGCGTGGGCGGTTTTTGACTGCCCACTTTGCCCCGTGAGATTCCGTTTTTGGGCGCCAATTTTCCCGGATGTCCCGAGAACCAAACGGTGCGTTTATTCGAGTCCACCAGATTGGTCATCCCATCTTGGTAATAACATTGAAGCCAATTCATGAACACGGCCTGATCCTCGGCGTTATTTTCCACGTCGTACTGGAAGTAATGGTATGCTAGTTTTCATTTCAAGTCGAAAATAAGTCATTCATTCACAGGTCGTTTTATGCATTGACTAGAGACGGCCGAAATATGCAGAAAAAAATATGTGAATTTCATGGCACAAATTTTGCATCAAAGCTGGCAAAAATATGCAAATAAACGGGCGCTAAAACGTAAAAAACTGCATAAAGACTGGTATGTTTCTAAATATGCAAAAAAAGTATGACACGCTTAATCTCCAAACAAACTTGTTTTAGGACATCAAACGTGTCATGCATATTTTTGACCGTCTCTAGGCTAATGACAAGCCATTTCCTTTCGTGCTGAAAATTTGAAGGCTAAAGGTTTGCTAAAGGTTTGCTCTACAAAAATAACATCTTTGGAAAAAAAAAATATTCTGATCAGTTTGGCATCTCATTTATCACGATATAATATTCAATATTCCCCACCTCAACCTATCGCTTGTTCAACCCAAAGAAACCAATCCCACTTATCAGGCCAAGATATCCAGAAATATGCTCAAACCAATATGAGTATTACCCCTTTTCCTCCGCCCAAGGAGAGGACCTCTTTTTGGATGGTGTGGCACAACTCCAAGATATCGGGCTTCTCAAATTTGATCTTAATACTCGGATCCTGTTTCATGGAGAGAGATTCCAGGACCTCCCTGGCCGGATCAAACGGTGGAACGCCTCCCCTGAACAAGATCTCGGCTCGGAGATAGTTGCCGATGCCGTTGAAGAACTTCTGGTTCATGAGCACCTCGCAAATAGGTTTGTTGAATGCGACGTGCTTCAAGTTACCCAAGATGTGAGAGCGAAACTCCTGTAATTGAGGAAAAACCAACGAAAATGAATAACTAGTAGTACTGAGGCTTCCTGTAATCGACTTTGGAGAGATTGATCGGACTCGAGGTCTTTCTAAGAAAAATAATTCGCCTCGTCAAGAAAAAAAATTAAATCATTTTTTCTTAATTAAGCGAACCTTTTTGCATGACCTGACTCCAATAAAAGACTTGAATAGGGTTTCTTGGTAACTTTTGGTTAACAAATAGCAAATTTCACGAGTTTTCTATCGGTTTTTTTTTTGCGAAAAACCATAGAAAATCTCGGGAATGTTTGTTTCAAAAGTAGTCCGATTACGAAATAGTTTAATATGGAATTCTTAATAAAAAAAAACATTCCCGTCTTTTTTCGCTTTTTCCCCAACTCAAGACAAATTAACCGCGTCAACAACATTTTTGTTATCAGGTTGTGCTCCCATGAGACTTGCAAACAATATCTTGCTCTACAATGGTACATTGAGCCGCCATCACCTGGTATTCGCGGACGGCGTCCGGACCTCGATCCTTGCCCCAATCTCCGTTGATCTCCCATCGCCCAAAGCGACGGTAGTCCACGAAGGACAGCACGTGTTTCCGGTCCACGGTGAAGAACCGCAGATGGGCGTGCTTGGGCAACTCGGCTAGCTTGGTGAACTTGAAGCAGCCAGACATGCCAAAGCGAAATAACACGTGCAAACGATTCGATTTCTTCTGGCTCACCTCCTCCAGGAAGACCTGGATCGATCCAAGAACGGAGATAGAAATATGATTGGGTTTTTTTTTTCATAATCAACCAACAATAACTGACTTTTTTCGTGATGAACCATCGTTGAACCTAGTTACAATCATTGATATTAAGCGTTGATATGGAAACCTGTATAATAAGCCGAATAAAAAGATTCTGGACATGTTTTATGGGTATTGTGGTTTGAAATGTTATCTTCAAAATTACTCTAAATACTAGTAAAAACATTGAGGGTAGATAATTTGATGTAATTTGATTGAGGCAATGATCATTGAAGACAGTACATTGGACATATTTGACGCCGCCAAATATACCCAAATAGGATAGCGGAAAAATTAGAAACCACAAATCAGAAATTGAAAAAAATCTTAGTCACGCTATCCAAGTCAGTCAGATTCACTCGCCATAGACATTCATAAGTATAGACAGGAACATGACAAGTTTTACGCTATAGCTTTTGCGCTTCTAGTCAAGCCGTTTTTTTTCTACAAATCAAGTTTTTTAGCTTTCCAAGTTTAGTTTGAGCTAAAAGGGTGATACAACATGAACGAATGAATAATTTGACTTGCGCTCATAAAGATTACGAGTGAGATAAATTCGTGTAAAGTTCCAAAATATTTTTGTTGTCAATGGTTGCCAGAAACTCCTTGAAAGGGAATCAAAGGTGTTTTAACCACTACTGAGCGAAAAAGAGCCAACTAATTCACAAAATTTGAATTCCAATGTGAAGCTTGTTTGGTATGGTTTATTATTCCAGTAGAAGTAGAGATTCCCATGTCATTTCAAAATCGAACATATAGAGTAACGCATTCCAAATCCATCCAAGCAAGAGCTCAATTAATAAATAGCCACTTGCCATGTCAAAAGTGTTGAATTATTAACAATACAATACGTGAAAACTGGAGAGTAATGGCTGGAAATGATCACCGATCCAAGGTAAGGCCTAAATCATCATTTTAGCCTCGTATCGTAATGAAATCAAAGCGTACCGGGGTCTCCGAAGACAATTGGACAATACAGTTCAATTGCGACTTCCATGCTATGATATGATGCAATGGAGTCTGGGAGTCTCAATTTATAATTATGAAAAGTTTTCACCGTTTTGTGATATGCTCAAAGTTTCAATTTACCTATCATTCGAAGTTCAACAAACATGCGGTTTAATTCGTCTTACCAAAACTTAAAAACTCGAGAAATGGGCCAAAAAATTTGCCACGAGTGTAGCTTCCATGAATAACTTGGTTTCATATACTTTACAGACTTTATTAATCTAGGGGTGCAAGGCAAAACAGACCAAATTACTCCACAATTTCAAGTAACGACAACAACCTACTTACTAACCTTCATCTCTTTTCCACGACTTTCGGCCCATATTTTGTATTTTTGAGCCTGAAAAGGCACCTCGGGATTTTTGTGGCTCACTTCAGACTTTACGATTTGGCCTCCAAACACGTGTTTGGCACCGATTTTGGTTACAAATCGAGAGGCCAGACATAATTCCGGGCCTTCGGGCATATTGCCTGAATATTCAGACCGGTGGTTTTCTCTGTTGGTAAATAGATAAATGTTAGGTAACCGCCGTGGGCGGAACTTCATACATTGACCGAGGATCAACCTCCGATTAAAGCCAACCCAATCCAACCCTTCAGCTGCAAAGTCTTAGTGTATGTAGTTAATCAGTCCCATGAATGTGACCAAGGGCTTCTCTCTTCCTGGGCATTGTTAATTGTGAGTGGCGACCTTTCCCCTCAATTGGCGCCTGCATGGCAATTGCATCAGTAGTTTCTGTCACGGATTTGTTTCTCCTCCAAGTGAGCCACTTGTCTTCGTTGGCAAGGACATTTGGACTTCTAACAATCCAGAGCTTACTCCTGTGGGCTATTTTGTCTGGTCTTAAGTTAAATCTAGAGGTTAAATCTAATACCAAGAGACGGGTCCTTTCAGGTAAACGTTATTCTCCACCGATCAGTTGGCGGTGCTACTTTTTTAAATCTTAACCTAATCAAACCTAATCTAACCTTACCTAACCTAACCCGACCTAACCTAACGCGGTATTAATAACCCTTAGAGTCTCTATCTAAACCTTGCAACATTTTGCCACAAATTTGAAAATGAGCACCGCCAACTAATCGGTGGAGAATAACGTTTATCGTCCGTTCAACAAAACTTCCTCCGACTAGCCAACAGGGAGCATAGGGCCATTATTAGAGCTGGGGCGAGTCTGGTAAAAATACGACCAGTACGAGTTCTCTAATTTTTGGACATTTGTCCGGATTCACCGAGTCCGGACTTGAGTCTTTTACTAGAGTCATTTCCAGCAAAAAGGCTCGTCTTGCGAAATTGTAGGGAAAAATGTATATTTTATTTTGATATTTTGTTTTGACGATAAGACTCGAGTGAGGTCCATCTCTTTAAAATCGAGTAAAATACTCGAGTGCACCCAAACTCACCACAGCACTAGCCAATATACGAAGTGATTTTTTTATCGATGTGCACTTCTCATTCATTCAGTTCTTGCGTAACGTATGATATGGATGCAACCGGACTTACATCAAATAGCATAAAATCAGATTTGTGAGTGATATTCCCTTCAAAACTTCAACACGTTTGAACAAAAGTGAGTGTCTGGCAATGATGTTTTGGGAACGCCCTGTATTTTTGGGGTTTTAGCTCCAAGACTGTCGCCGTTATACTTTAACGCAAATGTCTAGACAATAAATACCAGTTACCAATATCATAGAAGTGAAATACCGTAATTCAGTTTTTATTTCTATTTGAAATGCCTAACAATGAGGCAAATTGTAACTACAAAGTCTTTGCTTGATATGCAAAGTTCATTTTCTGACAATTTTGTCAGCTCTAGTCCAAAAGTGCCTGACACCTGGGCCTGACTTTTGCTGTTATGGACAACAAGTAATCTGGCCTTATCTTGGGAGTCCACTCACGATGTTGTCAACTCAGATGCATATCTTGCAACTTAACATCTGAGATTAAAACTTGTCAATAAATCCCAAAGGATAATTGGTTTTCAATGTATACTTGAACTAATAACAGATATTTATTTATAATCAACTGATTACTGGCAAAGATATACCTTTTTTGAAAAAGTTTTGGACATGTGTACTACATCCTTAAAGTTTAACCTCTGGCTCCAGGAATCAGAACCTGCAATACCGGGGGGAGAAGATTCTTGTCCTCTTGGACTGCTTGGGTAGGGTGACCAGGCAACTCGACGTAGTAAACAACTCGACCTAACAGGCAAATTGACACAACGGGCAACTCGGCCTCGAGGACAATTCGATCCAGCACAATAATTAAACACGATACATTGACAAAAAAATGTTACTTATGGAACAAAACTTATACTCAATGAGCTATCATTCAATTTCCTTGCAAAGATGTTAAGATAAAAAAGACATTGCATTTAAGAAATCCAATTTCATTGCCAAAACAACAGTTTTTGATTGTCAACCCTTGATTAAATTAAACAAAACTTGCTTTGAAAAGAATCAAGTAATGAATTATAGAATATCTTCCAGACTTGTCCAGTGTGTCAAGTTGCCGTGGGTCAAGTTGTCCCCTGGGTTGTGCTGTCAGTTGGGTTGAGTTGTCTTTTTTGGAATGTTTGGCTAGACCATCATCCCGTACACATTTTAGCCAACGCTCAATCAGACTACTACCGCAACTTGCCTTTTTGGAACATCAAATTGCTAGAATAAGTCATTTCAGAGGGCATATGGACATTAACATTGGTGTTCCAGTTGGACAGAAGGCATGGGATGGGATAAGCCTTCAACTGGAGTGGGCATCACAAAAGTGCTCACTCCCCGTGTTCATGCCAACCAAAGCCCACTTGTAGGACAAGTCCCTGGGAAGCAGAAGCCCAAAGATTCTGGGTTTCACTTACAATAAAAGTCTATCTTGGAAGTGCGATTCAAATAGTTTGGCACCTGAGCTAAAAAAAAAAAAGAATCGGGATTCTGCTTTGCTTAGCTGGGAAGCTTCCGAAAGTGGTTGCCTTGCAAATGATTGAACCAGTTTTTGCATCAAAACTTAGGTATGGACTCGTTGTCATTGCAAAAGTCGTTGACTCGAATTATCCAGTTTCAAAGCAGTTCAATTCTCTTCACTCCACGGCCATGAAGGCTGCCCTGAATATACCACCAAGAAAACATGTGGAATATAGGGAGCCTTTGCATAAAACAATACATGCTTCAATAGGGCATGTCAAGTAAAGGAAATTCAAGGAAAAATATGGTCTGGCACCCTGTTTTTGGTCAATTTGGAGAGGGAGAACTAAGTCAAACATTACAGTCAAATCGCACCATCCACTCATTGATTTTTCCATAATCAAATGATTTTGAGTGAGGTGTGTTACACAACCCAACAAAATAAACATGATTACACCAGTGAACGCACTATCAAATTGGCTCAATGCCACAATGGTTTTTGCCTAGACAAGGAAGTAAAATGAAACAAATGTCAACATTCAATGGCCGGGCAGGTTGTCTTTGACTTTACTCCATGGAATATCGTCAGTTGTTCATGAACGCGTTCACTTGACAAGCCCTATATAATTTATCGCAATGCTGCTGGCTTAGCGCTGTTAAAAAGACCGGCTATATAGTCCACAGACAACTGGTCGCATGGATGGAGGATTATGTGGGCAACCTATCGATGACATTGAGATTCTCAATCCCTCAACACTTTCTTCAATAAATTCCTTTATTACACATAGTATTCCTACAATTACGAGAATTGTTGAAATTTGGGATGGATTGCCTTTGCTTTCTTTCTTTTTAATGTCACAGGTAAAGTGAAGAATGTTATCAAACCTGGGATCTATTAGCTCAATAATGGCATGCATGATTCTAAAGAAGCAGCAAAGACACTGGAAAATGTCTATGTATGATCTGCAACATAATAACCGTTAAGGTCGAGCAAAAGTAACAATACATATTCAAACTTTTTATATTGTGTTCCTGCAAAGAGACATAAGTCAGTGATTAATTCATGCTTGAAAAGCCTTTCCAACTTTCAACTTGATATGCTATTATTTGGAAGAGGTCAAGGGATTTTAAACACCTTCCCGGTTGTTTTTGTTGTCTCCAAAGTTATCTTTAATGCAATGAGCTGCATATTAGAAGCACATTACATTATGCAATAACGATTCACTCGTAGCTCCCGCAACTTAAAGGGCCCGCTGAATTGTAGAATTTATGTGTTTCCTCAAGGAAACATGTTCCAAATACTTGTTTTCCTAATAATGGCCGGGGATATCTAAACCCTCGGAATTAAAATTTGGGTGAATAGTTTCCAATCTTCGCAAAGATCGCCCTTTTGCAAACTTTTGAAGTTGTGAAAGAGTTTCTGTGTCCAAAATTTTTCTGATTGACTGTTCATTTTCTCTGGCAACGCACACTTAGAGTCATCGAGTTATTGTTTTTATGCTTATAATGTGTTTCAAAAAAAGTTGAGTATTTGAGGTTCGTTTAGTTAATCTAGATTTGCAATTACAACATTCACCGTCCTTGTGCAATTGTTTCCAAATTCAACCACTACGTAACATCGTTGAGTCTACCTGGACATTAAGTGGACCATACCTTGTTGCATGTTTTTCAAGCTGTCCATCGAAACTTTTGGGCCTCTTCATTCTTGAATGCCTCTAAATTTCATCGGTTGAAAAGTTCTTGGACTGTGTAAGGCCCCAGTGTTGTCCCAGAAGCTCATTTGACCTTATTTGCAACATGTTTAGGCTCATTGTTTATATTCAAAATGTACATTGAAGCATGTCAAAATATGCTATAAAAATAACGTATGCGGTTGGAAAATAAGCGCAAGGTAATGACTAATGACCAATATCCGTAAGTAAGATTGCAAGAAAACGGAACAATGCACATTTCATTTGCTCAAGTTCATCTCTTGAGTAACAAGCGACATGTGCGTTGTGCTGATATCCGATCGGAATTGCCCAAGAAGGATCCCTTCCTACCCCAAACCCAGGTGTCCAAACCGGGGTTGGCAGGCGGGTCGACGGACGTTTCGAATCAAAGAAACCTTACTATTTTCGAACTATTTATTTCGTGAAACCGTCTTGGGCGACCAGTAAGTTTTTATCTTTTTCTTTTGTTTTCACAACAATACAATCGCGCCAATTTTACCGGAAACCATAGAAAACCATAACTAGAATGCTTAAGTTCAACAGGAGCTGTACCGCATGAGCATGTTTTCAGGTCAGCTGACGCTGGTGGAAATAGGACAAAGATATTTCGGTAAATCTCGCTTCAGGCAAGTTGAATTATTATCATGAAACGTTTGTTATTCCTCTTTAATCTTAATTCCTTTTGAATCTTACAAATATACAGGTAGAAAGAGTGATAGAATAATAAAAAACATGCTTTTTAGGGCATAATACACGTAACATGTCAAAAAAAAGATTTGGACATTAGTAGAGCAAATCATGTACTCTATTGATTGCCCTTGTTTAGCATCGCATCTCGAAAATCTCGAAAGTGTAACAAAATGTATCCGAAATTGCAACGCAATGATGAAGCATTCGGAATTTCGTTTTAATCTCCCAACAATGTGCTTGAATGTGGGCGACATGATTGCGCCTATACGTAAACAAGGTAATTCCGACACCTCTGGAGGTCAGCCTGAACCCAGGCTTGTTCCTTGCGTTTCAGTTAAGTGTTTCCACCACATGGATGAAAACTTTAACTTGAGCCCCATTTTAACCTCTTCAAAATTTCGTTCTTAAAAATGTGGGCGGACAACTTACTCAAACCCGTTTTATGAAGCGTGCTGGACGAGAGCAATTGCTTGACAAGGAGTCTTATTAGGGGTTTCTACTCTGAATTTGGACGAGCCGTCAACGATTCAAATTTGCACCATAGTTGTCCTAAGTAGCTTGACTACGAATGAAACATTTTTTCCACCAGCGACAGCTGAGACGAAAACATGCGATCGCAGCGCCCTTGATCGATCTATATATGAAGTTATCTATGCCGGAAACCCACAATAATCCGTGAGGTGGGTGACGCGGCAAATTTGAATCCGTTGAGCTCAGGCATCAGCTTGCTGACGGCACATGCGTCGACAATAAATGTAAAAAAATAGCAACGACTCAGCGCGGTCACAAGCCCACTGATATTTGCTGACATTTTCCCCTTTTTAGAGGTGGGTGCTGGGGTTGAAAGGGTGGGTGAGCCTTACTGGTAAAAGCAAGCCAGCTAGCCTATCATTCAACTTTTTCTGATTGGCAAAGCCATTCCATCAAATTTGTTCTTTCAATTTTGATTCATTAAGATTTGGGAGATGGTGTGAACAGGGAATCTCTCTTTTAATAGGAAACTGCACATCCACTAGGTGGCATCTCCTCCCTTAAAGCCTTATCTTCCAACGGCGAGATTTGAACCCACGGCTTTGAGAGAAAAGATTTTTGCCTTGTATGTTCCATTTGTCACAAAAATATGGAGACTTTTTGCGGCTCCACCTTGAGTCAAAAAATGCAAAAACCATGATACATGCTGCATAAGCAAATAATCCTGTTTTAGGACATAAAACTTATAACTAATATTTTGATCGTTGCATTGGTGATGCATTAAATGAAAAAGTTGCTGTAGGACAAAAGCAAGAGGGCGCCATAACTTTTCGGGTGATAAGCAGTGGCACTCTGTGGTTTGTCACCCTTAATAACCATTTCATCTATTGCATGAGCGCACATTTCAACAAATTAAGACACTGGGAAACTCGAGGTGATCCATTATTTTTGCACCAGCCTTTAGTGCAAGAAATGTTTATGCCAAAACTTGTCAGTCATCCACGTAGCGTGTAGACATAGGCTTGAAAATGGATCGTGCTTCAAAAAGTTGCGTGGAACAATCTCGAGGCTTATTTTTCTTGCTTGTAACTTGCTCACGAATCGTTCCCGGAACATCAAGACCTAACGTTATTATAAGGGGTACAACCATGGGTCCAAATTTCTTGCGGAATGAAGCTGAATGTTAGTATTTCAATTTAAACACAAATCTTTACATGTTCCCGCATTAGAAGTCTGAAAATATTCTTACAACAATCCAACCTTTTTTGTTTTTGTTTTTATTTCTTCCACTCCAACATCAGTGAAACCCGATAAAGGAGTATTAGATTAAAGAAAGAAGGTGGTATTGTAGAAGTGAAAGAGATAGTGAAGGTGAACATACTGAGATTAAAGAATACTATTCCTCCAGGCGATTTTAAATTTCCTCAGGTTGGCGGAGTGTCTGACTTCTTGAGTTAGTGTGTTCCACATTGGGATTATTTGTACCTGAAAAGAGTTATCCCTATGTTGCGTTCGAGCTGAAGGAGTCCACATATCGTTTCGTTGGGTAACTCTCGAGCGTCGGTTCATTTTTTCCTAGAGATCCGTAAATAACGGTCCACATGGGCCGCCCACATTTAGGCAGTATCAAAGTTTACACCAGACGACGGTTCTTAGAATCACATCTACTTCAAGCATTAATTCATGGACTAGCTTACCGTTAGTTAGCGGTGACTTAGTTTACTTTAGAGAAATTTTTCTCGTTCTTTGAATCCCGTCTCATTCATGTTTAGTTACCGGCAAATTAGCTTAGGTCAATTCTTGCCGTCTAATTTAGCCCACGAACTAGTGCATGAATTAGTCGCGACCAAATTTAGACATGATTCAAAGAACGCAGAAGTGTGGTCATGAACTGATTCATGTGTCATATGAATTAGACCCGATTCAAAGAACCCGCCTCAGGATCACAACATTGTGACACACTTCAAGGGCATCGAGCTCTACATAGCTCTAACAGGCGTTCCCCATAGCTCAAACCCGAATCCAATTGACAATACCATTTCCAAAGATAGCAAGAGTTATAAATATTACTTGCCAGAATCAACTCCAGGTACAGACAAATAACTTCATTGATGCTTAGACGCATGTTTATCAAGTCGTAATGCTTTGAGTAACTTATGCATTTATTCTAAAATTTGAACGACTTGAACGGATTTATTGATTTATTACATCACTGTTTATGTAACATCCGATCAACTTTCAATCTATATAATGATGTAATTTTACTATCTAAATGCTCAAAATCTTTCAACATCAATAACTTGTCCAACTCTGACTTGAAAGATGCAACCGGATCAAAAAGGCTTACGTATTCCCTACGAATATCAGAGGGAAGCCAATTAAACTATGAAGGAGCCCGAGGAAGAAGAGAAGTGGACTTCATGGCTCGAACTAGCCTCGATTCTCGAGGGTTTGAAGATGCTCTCAATACCCACATTACGCCTATACGATCACTAGAATTGACCCTAAAATCCTGGGTTGGCACAAAGCTCATGGATGCTTTTGAAGACGCACAGTACTAGATACTACGTACATTTCGTAGCGTGTAAAGGAGTTGCAACACGAAACATCGTTGGCTCAAACCAGCAGAACTTTTGGGAAATAAGTTATGTATTTTTACATAGTGCAACTAAAATCTAAACACGACTTTTAATGAATTATTTCCCTTGCATCACATACAAAAATGCAAATGTTACAGATTAAAAAGCACATATAAACC
>NC_081442.1:12878054-12895056 GCF_007210705.1 Tigriopus californicus
TGACGGCTTGGGCATGGGATAGGGGACATTTAGTGGGTTGGATATTGGAGCGACATTTTCTTTCAGGATTTGGACATGGGATTGAAAGTTGAGACGGGCACACATTCGGAGTATCATAGAAGTCAATATCCCTATTGAAGGAATCCGACTTGAAGGTGGAACAACACTTCAAACCATCTCCATAGCTCCACGGATGGCTTAAAGGACAAAGGCTCGCCACTGTGAACAGATCAAAGGGAGCCCACATGCCATGATGTCACGCATTATGACAGGGGAGAAGAATCGACTTGTAATCAATATTTTCAGAGATGTGATGTCATCGAGTAAAGGTTGAATCCTTTCATGATGATATAGTTCGCACCTGAGATAGGAAAGATTACCAAGCACCTCTTCAAGTGCATTCATTCATGGCCTCGACCCAAATGGAGATTTTTTTTCACGATATTAGCCGACGAGGGTAAAATGCCAAGTAAGAGTAAAATCTAAAACAAATAATAAACATAAGTCGAATCTTTGCATTGTAATGCATTTTTATGTGAGACCTACCAACCAGGGGCTAGCTTATCAACAAAAACATGAGAGGGGATGCAACCCACTTGGGCTCCAATGAGTTCAGCAGGTTTGCAAAAGGTCGAACAAGTCCAAAGATTTTTCACTAGGAACATCACAGGAATGAGAGACCTTTTGCATCGGGAGAGACTAAAAAAGTTGGGACTGTACAGTGTTCAGAGAAGGTACGAAAGGTATCCGATACTGTACGTCTTCAAAAGCATCCATGAGCTTTGTCCCAACCCAGGATTTAGGGTCAATTCTAGTGACCGTGGAGGCTTAATGTGCGCATTGAGAGCACCTTCAAGTCCTCGAGAATCCAGGCTAGTTCGAACAATGAAGTGCACTTCTCTTCTTTCTCGGGCTCCTTCATTGTTCAATTTGCTTTCCTCTAATATTCGTAGGAAATACGAGTTGAATTTTCTTTTAGAGGTCGTAAAGAACAAGCTAATGGAGGACTAAGATTTCTACGTTGTTGCACATGGAGATACTTTATTCAGCTCTTTTGCAGACAGCGTGGTCTTCTTAGTAGTAAAAACTGGCGGCTACGGAAACATAAGAAAATGTTGTCACCTAACCTAGTGATAAGTCTTCATATAACGTCATCTATCTTTTCTCCTGTCTAAAAACTCACTCACTCCCTCTATGGCAATACTGGTATTTCTAGTTCCCTTTTTCCAATACCCGTTCTACCACTTTTCTTCCCGACTCCATCTTGAATAAACGTACTTATTGATATCTCAACATGGCGCAACAGTTTTAAGGACTTTCGCCCCACTTCCATCTGAATCTCTTCCATTCTTTTGGAACACGTCCTTCCCCGGATTCTATTGTGCCCCCAACCGTCCTGAGGCCCCGCACATCCTTCACGAATCTTACCCGTGGTTCAATTATTCCACCACTCACGACTCATCGTACGTTGTATCATGGAATCGGCTAAACAATCAATGATCTCAAGGAGGAGCGTCTTCTCACGGCATTTTAACGCTTGTGACTCCTTCCTTTCCGATGTGGATTCGTTGGACACATCAGATTGGGATATCTCCATGGTAGAGAGGATTAATGGCCTCTTTGCCAAAGTCGAGGACTCCCTGAACACTCTGGAAGAAGAACTGGCATCCTCAAGCGGACATTTGGATGGCGAGTCCTTCACCCAAGAGGATTCCCATGTCACGAAATTCTCCAAGGATGTTTCCAAGCTCCGGGAACGCATTCTCAAAACTTCCACCTCTGTTCGTGCTCAGGCACGGCCAAGTCGACCAGATTCGTCGAGCTCCAACCACCTGAGCATCTCCAAGATCAACCTTGCCCTAAAACCGGAGAAACTTTCATCTTCGTGCACTTTGGCAGAGGTTCCGTTCATGGAACACAGATTTCACCTTGTTCTACTCGTCCAACCACATGGAGACTTTCTCTCTTGAGGAACAGCGAGGCTATCTCCATTCCTGCCTCGAACTCAAACTCCAGCAGATGCTCTCCACCAAAACCAAGGATGACACTCCGATCCTGGGGAGCCAGGGATGCATTGCAGAGTTACGAGAAATTTTCGTCCGGCACATACCGCTTCTAACACGCCGATACAATTTCTTTCTTTGTGATCAGCAGCCTGGAGAAAAAATCAGTGACTGGTATCTTCGTTTACAATTGGAGGGCCAGGAGGCTGACCTGAACAGGATCAAAGAGGACGATCTCTATATTCTCCGATTGGTCACTGGGATCTCCGACCGCCGACTTCGTGAAGAATTTCTTCGTCAATCCGACCCCTCTCGTGATCTTCTTCACCGAACTGCAACGGCATGGGAGTCTGCAACGGCCGCGGAGAGATCAATTTCAAATGATCTAACCACAAACATGATTGCAGCCACGTCCTCCTACAGACGATCGAAATCTCAATTTAAACACAAACCTTCCAAGGATGGTGATCGATCCATTTCTAATATTCTCTAAGGCAAATGCATAGGATGTGGAAATACCACTCACCGTGGAGGAAACATTGTCCAGCTCTAAAAAAGACATGCAGTAAGTGCCAAAAACCAGGTCATTTTGCGTCTGTTTGTCAAAATCTGGCGTGGAAGATCTAAATCCTGGGATCGTTTATCCCAGAACACGAATCCCATCACTTTCTCCATCATCCGCGTCAAAATGTTCAAGGCTCGTCCCATCCCGACCACCGATGTCCACATTCTTCCTCCAAGTGGCACAACTTTCACAATGAACATCTTGCTAGACATGGGTGCAACTGAATCGTTAATCTCAACTGATCTTGCCCGGACTTATGGCATTTTGATTGACACCTCAAGATCACGTTCCATTCGAGCTGCAAACAATTCGAAAATGCAATGTTACGGTGCTGTCTGACCATTAGTCGTCTGGGAAAGTACAAGGCGTCCGTGACTACTTACGTGACCCCAGATCTCCATAACCAATATATACTCTCTTGGCATGGGATGATCAAGCTTGGCATGCTGCCCAAGACCTTTCCGTTACTTCCCGAGGATGCTCATTCTAACCATCTCAACCCATCTGACGTTTCGTCCGTCCAAATTCGATCGACCACCTCGGAACCCTGTGGGAAAGAAATCGACAATCAGTTTTTGATTGTTCCCATGAGCTTAAGCCCATGGAAGGCGACCCCATGGTCATCCATCTCCGAGACGACATTGCTATCACGCCTACTCATGTCAATGTGGATCGCAACATCCCTTTTGCTTACGAAGAGATGACACATGGCACATGAACAACTGGAATATGGACGGGGTCGCTTGGTTTGGGAATTAGCTTTTCGCGATTAAGTTGACGCATTATGTTCTTCTTCAAATGAGAATGATCCCAGGCAACAGCAATTACTCATTTCAATTTTCACCTTGATCGAGCGACTGGATCAAAAGTTATGCCGTCTTAAAAGGCACTACAAAGCTCTTCAATGAATGAACGAACTAGCCCTCTTGTGGTGATTGATTACCAGAAGAGGGCTAAGTCATTCATTCTGTGCTCTGTTATGTACTGCACTTTGAGAGGGCATAACTTTGGACCCAGTCGTTTGATTGAGCTGACATTTGAAATACGCAATCGTAGGGATCTGGGGCCGGCCTTATTTGAAGAAGAATTTAATTCATTGACTCGAATTGGAGTTGCTAATTTTCAAGCTTACCATCCCCGTCCATATTCCAGTGGTTCATGTCTGGCGTCATGGAAGAGGCTCCGGAGCCTTCTCTTTGGGTCAGCCCAAGCCTTGTTGTTCCCAAGCCCAATGGCTCCGTAAGACTTGTTGTGGATTTCACAGCCTTAACAAATATATGAAGAGGCCTATTCATCCATTTTCAACGGTCAAAGACATCATCACATCCATTCCTCCCTCATCCAAATGGTTTGTGGTTTTTGACGCCGTCAAAGGCTATTGGCAGGTCGAACTCGATAAGGAATCACGGCACCTCACAACATTCCTCACCCCTTTTGGGCGCTTCCGTTATTGTCGAGCCCCAATGGGATTAAACGCGTCTGGAGACGAATTCTGTGCAAGAGGAGATCGAGCCCTCTCCGGCCTGGTTGGTGTCCGAAAAATTGTCGATGACATCCTTATCTGTGGAGAATCCAAAGAGGATCTTATTCAAAAAACCAAGGCCGTCCTTCAACGCTGTGCAGACCACAATATCACCCTCTCTAAAGCTAAGGCACAAGTTGGATCGTCTGTCAAATTCGCTGGCTATATCATTAGTCGAGATGGTGTCAGTCCGGATCCATCCAAGGTGGCCACAATCTCCAAATTTCTAGCCCCCACCAACCTGACACCCCTTCGGTCATTTTTAGGTCTGTCCAATCAATTAGAACATTTTGTTCCGGATTTGGCCCATGCCTCACAGCCACTTCGCAATCTGCTGACAAAAGAGATGTCATTTCAGTGGCTTTCGGAGCATGAAGAGGCATTTCGAGCGCTGAAGGAAACTCTGACCAACCCCAATGGTCCAATCTTGGCTCACTTTGATCCCACCCTCCCGACCTCCCTACTTACCGATGCTTCACGCCTCAAAGGTCTTGGATATGCCCTTCATCAAATCCGTCCTGATGGTCGTTCTAACTTGATCCAATGCGGATCAAGATATCTGAGGCTGAAACCCAATGTGCCGTGTGCGAGTTGGAAGCTTTGGCAATCCAATGGCGATTATGCGGTATGAACTTCACCGTTATCACGGATCATCGGCCATTACTTGATATCTTCAAAGGGTCCAACCTGGCAGCCATAGACAATCCACGTCTCCAACGGATTTTGATGAAAACGGCTGGATACACGTTCACCATACAATGGATTCCAGGCAAGAATCATCGGATTGCCGACACGCTCTCACGGTACCCCCTTTTCAATGATAATTCTCAGGACAATGACCCACCTTCCACGGTCGATAACTCCATTCTTCTATCCGCCGTTCAAATGGAATCCGGCTCTGATTTAGCCCTTCATTCCATCACCTTGAATGCCAAGAATGATGTCAATTATTAGGCTGTCATAGCCACTCTTCTATCTGGTAAATCACCAAAACACTTGCCTGAATCTCATCCGGCCAAATTATTCACCAAGCAATGGGACAGCTTATCCCTAGATCACGATAATGGTCTTTTGATCCTTTAAAGCCATCGAATTATTCTGCCCAGTCAATCTCGTGCGACCATTCTCCACGACTTACATCAGTACCACTAAGGCATTCGTCGAACCTGCGCTCTGGCTCGTAGCCTGTATTTTTGGCCGGGCATGAACAATGACATTGAACAGGCGATCAGTTCATGTGCTCAATGTCAGGAGTTTCGCCCGAGCCAATCGCCCGAACCTCTTTGCCAATCCACCGCCACCCGCCCATTTGAGTCCGTCTCCGTGGATTTGTTTCACAGCGCTGGGGCTCATTACTTGATCATGGTGGACCGATTTACGGGTTGGCCGTGCGTGTCTCGCCTTTCTCGATTGGACACGCGGACCATCAAAGACATTCTGGAGGACTGGTTCGCGGATTATGGGATTCCCCAGCATTTGCGCTCCGATGGTGGACCTCAATTTCGCAATGATTTTGCCGAATTTTGCCGCCGCACCCATATCCATCATGAACTCTCCTCGGCCTACCACCCCGCTTCCAATGGTCACGCCGAATCTGCAGTTAAAGCCATGAAGACCTTACTCCAAAAGCAGTGGCCACAATTGGCGAAATTTTCGGCCAGCTCTTTTGGCTTGGCGCAACGTCCCCCGGACTGACGGCTTCAGTCCCGCCCAATGGCTCTTCGGTCGTGGCCTCCGCACCCGCATCCCCAGCCATCCGGCCCACTATAATCGATTGTCCGACCACGCCTGGACTCAAGCCCTTCAACGCCACGGGGAGGAAAGCAAGAAGACTCAGGATCGATTCGACAACCACGCGACTCTACGGTCCCACCGCTTCAACCTCAGGATACAGCTTTGGTGCAGCATCCCCTCAATTTCGAATTTTTCCCCTCAATTTTGAAACAAGGTAGGAACCGGGTGTTCAACCATCTTCTCGGAACCAATTGCTTTCTTCTTCAAAAAGGACATCTCTGCTATGGACCACTCTTCGTTTTTCACAATCATTGAGGCGTCGACTCCATACCCAAGCATGAGCAATGCTTGAGATTTCGAATCCAACTTGCCCCTCTTTCCTTTTTCTACATGACTGTAGGCAATGCAGCCAATACGACGCAAATGGCTTACATTTGGCTTCCTCCCAGTCCACGCCTCATAAGGAGTCTTCCCCTTAATTGCTCTAGTGGGACTCCGATTGCACAAGTAGGAACTCGTGCAGACGACCTCTGCCCAGAACCGATGCGGTAATCGGGCATCACAAAGTATGGCCCTCGTAGACTCAATCAAAGTTCGATTCATCCTCTCTGAAACACCGTTCTGTTGCGGATGATTTGGAATGGTAAGTTCGTGTCGGATTCCTTCATTGGTCAGATAATCGTCGAATTCTTGGGAAAGATACTCTCCCCCGTTATCAGTGCGAAGGGTTTTAACACTGTTGCCAGACTCCTTCTCGACCATCGTCTTCCACTTTCGAAATGTCTGAAAGACTTCACTTTTGTTTCTCAGAACGTACACTTTACAAAACGTTACAAAATATTGACCTCCACTGAGAGACGGTACGTGTAGCTTCCCACAGACATCACTGTGCACGAGTTCTAATTTCTGGCTTGACTTGGTCTGAGATTGATGCGGGAACGAGGAACGATTAAGTTTTCCACTAACACATGGCTCACAGACCATATCCGTCCTCACCGGCTTAAGATTCAGTCCCGTCACCATCTTTTTCTTGATCAGCTCGTTGACACCATTCCTCCCGAGATGTCCCAAACGTCGATGCCAGTTGGTAAAAGTGGACCCTTGTTGATCTTGGTTTGAAACCATGGCCTGCTCCGACTTGAACACAGCATCCAAATGGTACAGAAGGTCGATCCTCTTGGCAATGCCCATCAGAATATCGTTCCTATTTCTGATGAAACATCTTGTTGTTTATTGTTTAAACCACTCAGACATCACATTGATGATAACAGAGTATTGGTTGGTAGGGGGTAAGGGGAGAAAGAATCGCAGATGGGACCCAAAAGGGTGCTAAGAATTTTGATTGGTATCTAGGGTTAAAAAGTTATTCTTAAACGCCCTCAATGTCCGAGCATGTCTGTGGGATATTGGTAAGGTGTTCCATACACGGGCACAACGCACAAAAAATGAGTGGTACCGTATTCGAGATTTGACCAATGGTTCCAAAAGAGGCTTATTTTTTAGTTTCCGGGTCATCATCCGATCTGTTTCTTCATGAAAGAAGAACGGTGGTGCATCCCCAAGAGGTGAAATCTTTATTCGCATCGAGCACACCTTGAACGTATAAGTCAAGTCGTAAAAGTCACCATCTTGGTGGCTCTTCTTTGTACCTTCTCTATGCGAAGAATGTCCCCTCTGTTAGGAGGTGTTATATTGTCGTTTCTATGCTCAACTTGTACACATGCACACACATACACGTTTCAGCTGGTAAATAAGAGGGGTCATTCTTGACTCGTTATTCGAACTGTACAGACGTCTCTCTCCCGCTTCTTTCGCCGCGTTCGTCACGTCACAGGAGGGTTGCATACTTGGAAAGAGAACTCGAGAAGGGGTCGTACATAGATTTTGAACAAATTAGTGAACGTATCCGGGTCCCTCGACAAGAAATGCCTCTTTATCATATCCATAACTTTGTTGGCTTTTGATGTGATTCCAATACAGTGGCTACTAAAGTTGAGCCTTTCGTTGAACGTGACCCCCAGGTCGAGATGACTCGGTTGTCTGCGAAGAGAAATTCCCGTAATCTTGTAGTCAAAAATCGAATCTAGAGCTCTTCGACCAACACCCCAAACCACAAAATGCATTTGGTTTCGATTCGCCCATTCACTAACGACATTCAAATCGGCCTGTAGATTGACACGATCCAAGGGACTCTTGATTTGGCGGAAAATTTTCACGTCGTCAGCAAATTTCATTAATTGAGACCCATGTAGAGGTGTCAGGTCGTTGATGAAGATAAGGAGTAAGAGAGGGCCAAGGACACTGCCTTGGTCCATCCGACCCACGCCTCTTGCGATCGTCGCCAAGAAGACGCTCAGTTACGACTTCCCAATCCGGGACCTCAGCATGGGATTCCAGTGCCGTGACCAAAACGTTGTAACTCTCCGGCAAACTTGCCAAAAGATAGACGACTTGATCTTCTTCCTCTATCGGGTTGCCCACCACCGCCAGCTCATGGAAAATCTCAGTAATGGCTTTGAGGTGGTCCTGAACATCCCCACCATCGGCCAAACGACAACCGAATAACCTCTTGCGCAGCTCTAACTTGTTGGCCCAGGTCTTGCGCTGGAACTGACCCTCCAGCCGGTTCCACACCTCGGCCGGGTCGGTAGGATTACCCAACAGATAAAGTAAACTCGGATCCACTGCCAACACAATGGTGGCCAATGCACGATTTGGCCTCGCGACAAACTTCCGAGCGACCTCGCCGGTCGCCTCCATGGGCGCCTCCTCGGTCCCATCAACGATTCCCCACAGACCGTGAGACCGTGCTTGATCAACGTCATTCGACATTGAACCTTCCACGTTGTGTAATTCGCCCCGGTTTGTGGGATAAACCCGGTCTTGTGATCGATAGACATCCTTTCTCTTAACTTCACAAAACATGAACTGGACCCATAACCTGTTGAATTTGCTTTTAGAGGTCGTAAGGAACAAGCTAATGGAGGACTAAGATTTCTCTATGGTCGTTAAAAAATGAACTCTGAGATTCAGAGCTTGCATTACACTGAAGGTTGCGTTGGTTACCTTCCGTCCATGAACGTAGCGTATGTAACTTTTGAAGAGTTTTTGGTTGAAATGAAAAAAAAATATTGCATAGAAACCATTTATATATTAGGTTGATTTCATGATAAATTAAGCGCTAAATTGTAAGACCCATTCATCTGACCCCCAAAGAAAAGGACTTAAGCAATAATGGTTCAATTACAATAGTTTTAGTTGGGCTGGGTTGGAAAGGGCTCAACCGAATCTCTAAAACACAAACAGTGCCTGAATGTAGTGTATAAATCCATGCAGCAATTTTATACTGTGCAACAAAGCAAAAAAAAGAAAATGGACTCAATGATTAATAAAAGCATCCCACACTCATACTTGTTTCCTAAATACCATTCAAATCCGAAATCGTATTGTCTTAACCCGTGTGTACATTAAACCTGGATATGTTGTTATTGCATGTGTTAGACATCATTATGGTTGCAAAAGTAAAGCCAATGGTAAGTGTGTAGGTGTTCACCGCAAGTGAAGACAGTTGCAGGTCATGGACCAACAGTTAATTGGAGACAAACTGCCAAATCGGCCCCAGGTAGGTTCATGAGAGATGATGAGAGACTTGTGCCCTGAACAAGCGCGCAAAATTGTCTTGCTCTAACTCCTCATGAATAACGCTAGAGTATGAGAGCAGCTTGGACAGCTGTCATCCAAATTCACTTTTTAACGACCATAAGATTTCTCCGTCGTTGCACATTATTCAACACGTTTTCAGACAGCGTGGTCTTCTTTGTAACCGAAACTGGCGGCTACGGAAACATAAGAAAATGTTGTCACCTAACCTAGATTTCCGTAGTGGAACCAGTGGACATACATATATTAACAATACGTAGGCCTTGTTGATCCGGTTGTATCTTTCAAGTCAGACTTGGACAAAGTTTTAGATAGCATTCCAGATCAACCCTACTGTGATATCCTCTAGAATAATGATCTCTGATTTGGATATAGATCGATGAGAATCAGCAGTCGAGAATAAACATCTTAACATGGCGCAGTCGGCAGCCATAGCAGATTCGAGAAAAAATCCCAATTAAAGGCAGGGAATCAACTATGAATTGAGTGAGGAACGTGCCACAAACCCGATCAATGTCCAATACACCCCCAACGGATACCATGGCCACTTCAAACCCGTCCAGAGCTAAGATATCACATGAAGCTATCGAGGGATCTCTAACTCGATCAATCCAGTCCACAAAAGATTTTTTGGTTTCTTTACCGCAAAACCCATCGGATCAGTTCATCGAGGAAGCTAAATCTTTGCTCGCTCGTATGAAGGCGAATCGTGACAAATTAGAGGAACATTTTATTCACAATGCTAGTGACATCGATTTCGACGATTGTGAACGGGCACTCTCAAATCTTTCAAATGACGTCGATCAACTTACCAAACCCTTATTAGCAATCTGTGTGACCCGTCCGAGTTCTCCGGCGAACCGCCCTCCTTTCAAAATTAACGACGCCTTACGTCCTGATAAGCTCTTGACGACCGCTTCACTAGCAGAATTTCGTTCTTGGCAACAAGGTTTTGAGTTGTATTACTCTTCCAATAACATGTCAACATTTCCACCCCAAGAACAACATGGATATATTAAGGCTTCAGTTGAGCTCAAACTACAACAATACCTTTCACTACAGCTTACCGATTCGACACCAATTCAAGGAAGTTCTGGTTGCCTCGAGATTCTAAAAGGTTTCTTCGTCACACGTGTACCCCTCATTACACGGCGCTTTAATTTCTTTCAATGCAACCAAAAGGTTTACAAGGTGTAAAAGGTTTTATTAATCTTCAGGGACCATCAATAGTCATTATGAAGATATTTGGGTTACTTGCATTATGGAAATAGTGAAAAAGAGAACACATTTTGACATGGGAAGAGTGATTATGTTGAAAGTTAAATCTTGTTATGGGAGTCATATTTATTTTTGAATTCGTTGACGGTATGACACTGTCGCACTTCGCCTGGGAGATCGTTCCATATCTTAACAGAGCGAACACTGAAGAAATGTTTTCGCAAATCTAATCTCGTTTTTGGCACTCGGAGATTTCCTTGTACTTGCCCACGTGTTATTTTGGAATGGGTTATAGGAGTGTATATCTCTTCCGCGGTTATGTGATCCAGACCATGCATTATTTTGTACGTAAGAATGGCGTCTTCCCTCCTGCGACGATCCTCAAGCGAAGTGAGACCGAGCTGTTGTAGTTTGTCCTCATATGATCCCGTCAGCCCTCTCATCATCCGAACCACACGACGCTGAACTTTTTCCAAAACTTCACAGTCCTTTCGAAGCCAAGGATTCCAGGCCTGGACTGCAAATTCCAGGTGAGGCCTGACATAAGACTTATATATCCGTGTGAGCACCTCCGGAGTTCGAATAGAAAAGGCTCTTTTTATTTGCCCAAGAACAGAGTTGGCCTTTTTGGCTATTGTTCTGGCGTGTAAGGAGGGTTTTAGGTCATGATGAATAAGAATACCCAAGTCACGCTGCGATTCGACTGTACCTATCATTGTTCCATCAAGAAAGTACGTGTCGCACGGGTTGCGGCTTCTAACATGGATAACCTTGCATTTTTCCACGTTAAACATCATTGAGTGCCGTTGTGCCCATTGCAATAACGAGCTGACATCCCCTTGCAGTAATGCACTATCCTGCATCGAACTAATTGCGCGACAGATCTTAGTGTCGTCTGCAAATGTTCCAATAGTAGCCGCTGGCCCAAGACAATTGGGTAAATCAGAGACAAACATCAGGAAAAGGATAGGTCCCAGAACGCTACCTTGAACGATACCACTCGTCACACTCTTCCAGTAGGAGAATTCTCCACTGAGCACCACTCTCTGCATCCGACCGTTTAGCCAGTCTTCAATCCACCGTAGAATTGAGCCGCCCAATCCCAAGCCGAGTAACTTATTCGTAAGAATACCATGAGGAACCAGATCAAAGACTTTCCGGAAATCAAAGTAAATTATGTCCAAGGGTGTCCCCTGGTCAAATATATCAGTGACCTAGTCAAAGAATTCGATTAGATTCGAAGTGCAACTCCTCTTTGGCATGAATCCATGCTGACTTCGGGGAACGATATTGCGCTCAGAGACATACGCATATATGTGGTCCTTAACTAATGTCTCCAAAAGCTTACCTATCGTGCTGGTAAGGGAGATGGGTCTATAATTTTGTGGTGATGTCTTCGTGCCTGACTTATGAATTGGTGTTAGGTTAGCTAGTTTCCACCCCAGTGGTATCCTTCCCGACTCAATGCTTTTTCTGAACAAGTTCTTCAAGGGAATTATAAGAGATGTGTCTACGGTTTTGATAAACCTAGAACTGATATTGTCCGGTCCCGGTGACGAGTCCTAATCTAGTTTGTCAATTGCATTCTGTGCGGTCGAAGTTGTTATAACAATTTCGTTGATTTCACAACTTGGAGAATCTTGGGTGCACAATGCTGGATGAGGAATTGAGGAACACTGAAAGACGGAGGCAAAGTAGTCGTTGAACTCGTTGGCTCGGCCTACAGGGTGAACGGGATAAAGTTTTACACACAAAAGCATCTATTGCCGCTATGAAAACTGCTCTAGATACACCAGATTCTGGACTTAGGCTCTTCGATGAACTCCCTTTCAGTGTAAAAAAGATTAGTCAAATTGGTCGCTCTTGACAAAAAATATGCACAGAAAACACCCACTGTCAGCCTCACCACTGGCACGCTCTGTACTGTCCCTAGAAATACTGATGGGGATCAAACAAAAAGTCACCGGAGGTTGCAACTAGGGCTACCAATTTACATTTTTAATGGCATACGGCACTACTAACAGAATATCGAAAACCCGTTAGTTAATCACAAAAAGTAACCCTGAATTTTCTTCGATCAAACCAGGGTCATCTTTTTGGTCAAGCCTAATATTCTACGATACGTTAGAAACGGCCAGTGCTTTTACTTTGCTAGCTTTCTGACGATCCTGATTTTGAAAATTGGTTTGATCCCATCACTACCTAGAAATGACTTGCTGACCTTGGCTTCCGTACGTCGAAAGCTGTTGTTCAAAAAATGTTGCAATGGTTTCAATGCAAAGCCAATACCGTCGGCAATTGGGGCACCAATTTTGAAAGTAAATGGTTCAACCATATAGTCACTGTTGCCAAAACAAATTCTGTAACACCTTATAAAATCCACCCTGTAGGTCTGTGCTGAGCACACGTCCATCCATGCCAACCAAAGGTCCAATGGTTACAGGTCTTGTTTTTGTGTTTAAATATCTATTAAACTTTTTGGGATTAGTCTTTGAGTTATCGGCTAGACTCGTTTCGAAAATTAACTTTGCTATGCGAACCGAAGACCTTACTGTCTTCTGAAGATTTTTGAATTTTCTCTGAGTCTCAAGGGAGGGAGCTCTTTTCTTTGTTCGGTAGGCACGCTTTTTTCGGAGGATTAGTCACCGAAGGTTTTTTTTGTGGGTCGCAAGGGTTGCGACGAGATTTAGTCGGAATGTAGGCATGTGCTTCCTCGATTTTCTTGACGAGATTATCCCATTGTTCCTCAACACATTCATCCCGCATCCTGTCCCACGTTCCAGCATCAAGAGTGACCCTTATTTTATGCCAGTCAGCTTTGGCGTAATTAAACGTATTTTGTTTGGGCTTAAACCTAGTGATTTGGAATTCCATTTGGATCTCTATAGAACTGTGGTCGCTATTGGCCAACGGTGCGCGATCCTTGATTGAGATTATTCTCTCTGGTATGTTGGAGAAGACTAGATCGAGCGTGTTTCCACCACAATGGGTTGAAAATTGAACAAGTTGCTCCAAAAATGATGACTGACATGCATCCACAAAATCCATCGATGTCGAGGGTCCTTGAAGAGAGTTCCAGTCAATATCGGGATAATTGAAGTCCCCCAGAACAACAACGTTTGATGGGAGATTCTGAATGATTTTGTTCAGCTCCTTGTTGTTATCTGTACGATCGATATACGACCAAGATGTGGACGTGCTGGTCTTGATCATTTGTGCATGTCACGGCAGATATTTGGCTGAAGGCACTAATTTGTTCCATGCCCTTGGTTGTAATGCCAGTTTTTGCATAGATCAATATGCCTCCTCCCCTACCATTTAGTGTGTCATTTCTGTCATTTCTGCAAACAATGTTGTAGCCTTGAACTTCAAGTTCAATAATATTAATATCTGGGTGAGTCCATGTTTCGGTTATACATACAAGATCGGGGCTGTCAACAGCTATTCTGGCCTTGAAATCGTGAAGTTTGTTGATGAGTGACCGGGCGTTGAAATAGAGAATGTAAAGTGCTATTTTCGGAGCTTGACCAATCGTCCTGCCCCTCTTAGTCCTTTGACTTTCCAAATGTCGTTTCCCGACTCTGAACGTTTGGCAGCTTCCTTTCGCATTTCGTTGTCGTCCTGGATTTGCGCTTTGGTTAAATCTGGATCCACATACACTTGCTTGAACTCTGACGTTTTTCTGGCCAGATGAGCGTTCTGGAGAATTCTCTCTCGAAGCTTTTGGTCCGTGAGTCCAAGTATGATCATTCGTGGCTTTTCTTTGCTCAAGTCACTTTCCCTCTTCCCCATACGGTATAGAAAGCGAATATCCGGTTGTCCTAAGCTTATATCTAGAGCCACCATAAAGGTTTTTACTCTATCCAAGTCAAACTTTTTGCGATTTTCTGGGCTCTCGTCGTTCACCTCGGGAATTCCCTTAACTATGACATTCCATGGTTTCTCCTCTCGTAGTCTCAGTTCCGCAATCATTTCTTGGTTGTCGTACTTTGGAGCCTTCTCGAGAGTACTGAGCCTTACTCCTTGATTTTCGATATTCTCTTCCATAGCGTCCAACCTAATGCGAACTTCTGAAAGCCCTTGGAACATTTTGGAACATGGCAACTCGCAGTTCTTACAAAACCATATTTTCATTCCAAGCACATATGTTAATGCTGTCTTTGGGATTCCTGAGCATGTAGCCAGCTGGTGAAAAGGTTTTTCGCATCCATAACAGTTCATGACTTTAGTTTCACTTAAGGTTTGCTTTCTACATCCACCGCACTCGAGGAAGGTTTCTTCTTTATTGGCCATTGTAGTTTTACGCTCAATGATGTGGTCACCCTGGCTTCTTTGAATGATCGTTTTGGGAATCCCCCATAGATAACTTCATATATAGATCGATCAAGGGCGCTGCGATCGCATGTTTTCGTCTCAGCTGTCGCTGGTAGAAAAAATGTTTCATTCGTAGTCAACCTACTTAGGACAACTATGGTACAAATTTGAATCGTTGACGGCTCGTCCAAATTCAGAGTAGAAACCCCTAATACGACTCCTTGCCAAGGAATTACTCTCGTTCAGCACGCTTCATAAAGCGGGTTTGAGTAAGTTGTCCGAACACATTTTTTGGAACTAAATATTGAAGAGGTTAAAATGGGGCTTAAGTTAAAGTTTTCATCTATGTGGCGGAAACACTTAATTGAAACCCAAGGAACAAGCCTGGGTTTAGGCTCACCTCCAGAGGTGTCGGAATTACCTAGATCACGTAAAGGCGCAATCATGTCGCCCACATTCAAGCTCATTGTTGGGAGATTGAAACGAAATTCAGAATGCCTCATCATTGCGTTGCAATTTCGGATACATTTTGTTACACTTTCGAGATTTTCGAGAAGTGTTTTAGCAACACAAGGGCAATCAATAGAGTACGTGATTTGCTCTACTTATGTCGGAATCTTTCTTTGACATGTTACGTGTATTCTGACAAAAAAAGGATATTTTTTATTATTATTTTACCGCTCTTTCTACCTGTATATTTGTAAGATTCAAAAGAAATTAAGATTAAAGAGGAATAACCAACGTTTCATGAGAATAATTCAATTTGCCTGATGTGAGATTTCACGAAATATCTGTGTCCCTTTTCCACCAGCGTCAGCTGACCTGAAAACATGCTCATGCGGTACAGCTCCTGTTGAACTTAAGCATTCTAGTTATGGTTTTCTATGGAATCCCCTGTGTCCTTTGCAACCGGATTAGGACTCTTCTGAGTATTCACCGACACACCACAACGCCCCTCACGCCTTCCTGGAACACTTTCACTGCAAAACTGCTATGTTTCGGGCTATCTTAGTCGCTTTTTTGGTTTTCCCCCACGGAACAGCTTCGAACTTGTTTACACCAAAGGTTTTGCCTTTGCCTGAGGTGAGCCTTTTTCCGATTGGTACCTACGTCTACAAATGGAAGGAAACGAGGCAGAACTCGAAAGCCTCTCTATCGACGACATCTTCTCACTTCGGTTGATAACCGGTACTTTCAACTTCAAGCTCAGAGAAGAGCTTTTACGACAAAGTAAAACTTCTAAGGACGACTTCTACAAAATCGCTATCGCATGGGAGTCTGCTGCATCTGTCCAACGTTCTCTCTCTGGGGCTCAGCACCAATACATAGCTGCCATGACCACCAATGATCCGCCTTCTTCAGATTCACGAGGCAAACAGTTCCACATCAACAAACCGTCAGATATGAGTGGCAAGTGTCTTCGTTGTGGATCCCCAGAAAAACATACTAAAAAAATACTAAAAACAAAGACCTAACATGTTTCAAATGCAATAGAACTGGTCATATTGACCCGGTATGTGTGGCAAACATTACATGGAAATCCTGTGGAACTAATCGATCCGAATCCAAAGGAAGACACCGCTCAAGACATCCATCATGATCCAGATATTCGTCCCAATCCAGAGACCACTCGAGATCGAATTTACAATTACATCCAAACTCCAGACAATCCAGATCAAATCATTTACAAATTGATCAAGTCGAAATTGCGACCATTAACTCTGCTGTGACTCGTCCAACACCCCTCTTGGAAGTGAAGGTACAAGGTAGTCGTTTCACAAACGCAGAGTTGCTTTGTGCAAGCATTTGTCTCCCCTTCGATTCAATCCAGCCTCTATCTTGCTTGGCACAATCTGGTAGACCTAGGAATTTTACCAAAGTCCTTTCCTTCTCCAATGACGGAACTCCAAATTCATCAGGCTAAAATTTGCGACAACCCGGGAATCAAGGATTCCAACCCGGTACAATATCCTCAAATCGTCAATT
>NC_081442.1:12895564-12939819 GCF_007210705.1 Tigriopus californicus
GAATTTGTTGATCATGTTTCGAACTCAAAAATCATTCAAATTGAGGTTCCCATCTGTTCTATTGATTCGCCTATCACGATCACAGATATTACGAAATCCGCAGAAAAAAAAAAACAAACAGCATGGCCATTATTGATGCTTTTCTTGAAAACAAAACGCCCAAGAACTTGCACATGGACCATCCCGCTCGTTTATCCACCAAGATTTGGGATGAGCTTTCATTCGACGAACACCAACGGATACTCATGTTTCACAACCGAATAGTCATCCCAATTGAATTGCGAAAAGATATCCTCAATACCCTTCACCTGCAACATCAAGGCATCACGAAGACGAGAGCCCTTGCCCGCCAACTTTACTATTGGCCAGGCATCACCAACAACATTACTTCAATGATAACAAATTGTCCGGAGTGCACCAAACTTCGTTCCCGCTAACAACGAGAACCTATCAATCCATCCAGTGCATCGAAACCTTTTGAATCCGTATCGATCGATTTATTTGAGCTAAATGGGGCGCACTATATTGTTATGGTGGATCGATACTCTACATGAACATGTGTTACTCCGTTACGCAAACTCGATTCCCAAACCACCATAAAAACCCTGAACGATTGGTTTTTTGATTACGGCACACCCAATTATATCCGTTCAGACGGTGGCCCCCAATTCCGTGGACCCTTTAAGGAATTCTGCTCATCTCACGGCATTTCACATGAACAAACATCACCTTATAACCCTCAATCAAATGGCCACGTAGAATCTGCCATTAAATCAATGAAATTCCTATTAGCAGAATGTGACTCTTGGCCTGAATTTCAAATTGCCTTGAGGGAATGGAGAAACACTCCATCATCCAAAGGCCTCAGTCCAACACAACTGTTATTTCACAGACGGCAGAGGACACTAACCCCATCTCATCCTCTGGCTCACGATCTGGTGAATGCGGAGGAACTAGAGAAATCAAGTAACAAAGTTGCCTTGACATCAAACAGATCTAAAAAGACTTATGACTTGAGATGCCGTAACCTTCCACCTCTAATTCCAAATTCCAAGGTTATCGTCCAGAATCCCCGGACAAAGAAGTGGGACTCGACTGGCATCATCGCTTCCAAACGTCCTCATGAACATTCTTATAACGTTGATATAAACGGGAACATGCATCTAAGAAATAGGCTGTTCTTGAAACCGTTTAATCATGAAAAGAAACATGTCCGGTTTGAAGTGTAGTTTTAATCACGTTTTCGTTTAAATGCTCTTGTCCATGTTCATATCTCTTATTCATAATATGCGAAGGGGAAATGTAATACCCTCTAGAATAATGATCTCTGATTTGGATATAGATCGATGAGAATCAGCAATCGAGAATAAACATCTTAACACCTACATTCAAGGACTGACTTGAACTGCCAACTCAAATTCGTTGGTAGACCAAATATCATATAAAGATTGAGAGGTAATAAATAGACGAATTATAACCTTTCTTTTTAATAGTAGTGGGGAATACATTCCCTGTAGCGGTTAGAAAAGCCCGTGAAAAACCAAACCAAAGAAGAAGAAAAAATGTCTAATGCAATAATTAGCAAAATATCTTTATAAAACTCAATAAATTTAAAGTCAGTGGAAATCGTTATTTAAGATTCCTTTTTCCAATAAACTTAAATAATAGACATGAAAAGTGAAGCTTCTGTCCACCAATCACTAGATCTGATTTTCTTTCCCATTTAATTCTCGGGTTTGTAACCGATGCAAGGGAATGAAATTCCTTGTGAGTCATGTTGAGTCATAATTCATAAAATATTTGGTTGTGGAAAGTGTTGGAATTAGCCGCTCTAATTTCACGGCACGTTTCAAACTTAATAATGGGTCATCTAATATATAGAATTGTCGAAGGGAGCACGGCAGCAACTAGTACAAAGCTGGTGTCCAATTTAAAACAAACGAGGATTTCAAGCCCTTTAAAAACTTAAAATCCCAATGATTCACGGCGTTCCCAAAAGCTTGATTTCGACATCCCGTCGATGGATCTCGTGAAACTTCTCTGCATTCGTTCAATCTTATTGAACCCCAACGGTCATGGGGGCCCAGATTGGGGAAGCGTATTCGAGATCCGGCTGGACTATTGATTTGTACAGGGTTTTCATAGTCAATACATCTCTGGACTTGAATGTTCGATGTATCCAACCACAAGTCTAGAAAGCTTTGGTCACTTTTGACTGTACATGCTCTTCAAATTTACCATCGTCTTGAAGGATTATCCCAAGATCCTAGATTGAGTTTACTGGTTCAATTGGGTTGTGGTAATTATCGCTGTAAATATGGGGGGGGGGGGAACTTATGGATGAATTATCTGAAAGTTCATTGACTCCGTTCCAGAGGCTCTTTCCATCTTTTTTATTCACTTCAAAATACTTCTTCCAATGGATCTTTTTGGCTAACCGCATAAGTTTGTGATATATTTTAGCGGAACTATCATAGCTGCGTTTTGACTATCTAGATTTTGTTGTTTACTGAATTTGAATGCATGTTTTGAATAAGTAACGGTACATAACAACAGCAACCAATACTCAAGATGACCAAGTACATGTGCGACCTACTTAATGACGATTATATAGATATTGCTACTCTTGGTCAAGTCAGATTGTAAAATGTATGAAACTGTATGTATCAGCATCATATACCAAAATCGATACAAGAATAAAAGAATGAAGTGGTCAATAATGACAAAATACTTGACTAGATTGTGATATCACAAGGATGACTACTAATGTTCAATGCACTTGAAAAAAAATATGTCTGCAGAATTGCAGATAGTACATAAACAGACGGGTATAGGTAAATGATGAAAATCTTGGTGGTTGCAGTAGAGCGGGTGGGTCAGATCGAACAGATCCTTTGTCATCTCCCGTCGTTGATGGTATATATTTGGCCGGGAGCCGGACAAAGGTGCGCGACCGCCAATATTCCGTAGGGACGTTGAGCTAGAGACTTCAGGGCGTTAGTAAGCCCTTGAGTCTTCTTCTTAACGTTTAACAGGGGGGACCGACCTCAGCTCATAAACATACGGACAATACGAGAGAGTACGCTCTTCATTTGATGAGATTTCAAGCTGACTCCTGAAGGAGATGGAGCGAAGTCTTGCGCAACCACTAACACACTCGGAACTTCAAGTAGCTAAAATTGGAGTAATGCATAACCCTGGATCCCAAATTTCATTGAAAGTTACAATGACCGACTAGTCATCATTGTCAACATGAGATGATTTCCAACACTTTTAAAAGAGCCAAACAAAAAGCGCAACAATATCATCACTTATGACATACATTCAGGTCTGGAAGATTGGTAGGGGAAAAAGGGATACATAAAACGGTACACATTACGTTGAAGAATGGGATCTCGTTTGGCCCAGGACTCATCTCTAAAAGAGACTCGCCTAAAGTAAAATTCCGTGAAGAATTGGCCATAGCGGAACACTTGCTATTTTTTTCAATTAGAGACCTGGCTTAGACCTGGGGGTCCTGGACGAGGAATTAATGATCAAAGGTTTCACACTGTATCGCTGTGACAGACAGAGGCCAAAAAATCCTATCTTTCCGCATGGTGGAGTGTGCCTTTTCTTAAGGAATGAATTTGTTACCTCTTCTAAAAAAATCCTTATTGCTCATGTAACATCCCGTGATTTAACTCTGCCTACCGCACACAGACCCCCTTCTAGCTCTACTGTCCCAATTTCCGAAGGTTAAACGTTCATCCAAGCCGAACTGGCCAAGGCAACTTGCTAGAGGCAAATTACACACTTGGGGATTCTAATTTCCAGAAAACAATGGTTGAGTGGCATCCTAGTCCTCTTGGTCCTAATCCACTTGCTACAAAAACCTTGAGGATTTCATGTTCGAGGGTAACCTGTCCCAGCATGTCGGCTCAGCTACACGGACCGACCGTATCTAAGAATTAGTTCTCCAACGATCTTGATCTGATTTCAAATATTCAAGTCGCCCCAAGTAATCTATCTGATCATAACGTGCTGGATTTTTTTTTTCTGAAAAAAGGAGCAGATATCTCCAGTGCGAGAAAAAGTCTCGAAAAACTGGACTTGCCTAGTACCGGTTTCATGAAGAATGCTGGCCCTTTATAAATTCAAGTACAATAGAATCCTTTAACTTTGTTTCGAAATTGGAACAATAGCCTAACATTGACGATGCCATGACATTGCTCATAAGTTCGTTTGAAGACGCATGTGTCCAAGTAATAGTACCTCTTATGGGGAATAAAGATGATGCAGCGATTATTTCGAAACGGGGACAAAAGCTCTTCAAGAAACGGGTGTCACTGGTAAAGAGGTTAAAGTCGCTGGATGATAAGTCATTCAAATCCCAAGATGTAAGAAGCAAGATTCAAGTTATCGACATTCTTTTGAAAAACTCGCTGGATATGGATCAGCTGTGGAAAGAGAGGAAAGCATTTTACTCGTACGCCGACTCAAAACGAACGGCCAATCCCCCTATAGGGCTTGTCAGACTTCCGAACAAGGAAGATATATCCAACCTAATCAGTTCAGCCAAAATCCGGAGGGATCAGTTTGCCGCGGTATTTTCAATTTCAGTTGATCATGTAGCAATCGACCCCCAATTCGGCAACAACAATTCCTTGCTAGCAGACATTTCCATTGATGAGCATGACGTTCTTAAAGCCATCGAATCCTTGAAATTTTCGAGTTCTCCAGGACCTGATGGCGCAACGGCCCAGTTCTTGAAACGCACAGTACAAGTCATTGATATAAAGTGATATAAATGTATTTAATCTTTAGAAACCATCAAAGGTTACAGGAAAGATATTGAAAGGGTAAAAGATATAGGAGGAGCACTAATATGGTACATGCGGGGAGTGTTGGTGATTGCATATTTTATGAATCGGTCGGGTGCCCATACAATTAAAGACAGCTCATTTAGTACTAGTTTATAAAGGAGGAGACAGGGGTCTACCTGACTTATTTAGAGACCTTGACATAAAAGGTAGTATTCCTGACCAATAACATGGGTTTCCTGCTCATTATAGCACCGTGACTCAACTAATCTAACATTTTGACGACATAATTGAGGGACTACAGCATAATGAATGTGTAGATGTTATTTACTTGGACTATGCTAAAGCTTTTGACAACGTAGACCACATTCTACTTTTAAACTGTTGAAGGAAAATAGGTATCAATGGAAATATGTATTCCTGGATCAAAGAGTTCCTGATCAACCGTACCCAAGTTGTTCCAGTTGAAGGGTGCTTGAGTCACACTTGCCAAGTCTCATCCGGAGTTCCACAAGGCACTATATTAGTAGGCCCAATCCTCTTCATACTCTTTATCGCACCACTACATCATGAATTACCCCTTGCGTCTGTAATCTCCTCTAATGCTGACGATACCAAGCTAGTGTCTGCAAGAAGTACAGCGAATGGGACTTAGACACAATATGTGATTGGGTGCAAGCACAGAACATGGAGTTAAATGGGGATAAATTCCGTATTATTCCTGATCAACCGTACCCAAGTTGTTCCAGTTGAAGGGTGCTTGAGTCANCTCGAGGACTTGAAGGTGCTCTCAATGCGCACATTAAGCCTCCACGGTCACTAGAATTGACCCTAAATCCTGGGTTGGGACAAAGCTCATGGATGCTTTTGAAGACGTACAGTACGAGATACCTTTCGTGCCGTCCTTCTCTGAACACTGTACAGTCCCAACTTTTTTAGTCTCTCCCGATGCAAAAGGTCTCTCATTCCTGTGATGTTCCTAGTGAAAAATCTTTGGACTTGTTCGACCTTTTGCAAACCTGCTGAACTCATTGGAGCCCAAGTGGGTTGCATCCCCTCTCATGTTTTTGTTGATAAGCTAGCCCCTGGTTGGTAGGTCTCACATAAAAATGCATTACAATGCAAAGATTCGACTTATGTTTATTATTTGTTTTAGATTTTACTCTTACTTGGCATTTTACCCTCGTCGGCTAATATCGTGAAAAAAAATCTCCATTTGGGTCGAGGCCATGAATGAATGCACTTGAAGAGGTGCTTAGTAATCTTTCCTATCTCAGGTGCGAACTATATCATCATGAAAGGATTCAACCTTTACTCGATGACATCACATCTCTGAAAATATTGATTACAAGTCGATTCTTCTCCCCTGTCATAATGCGTGACATCATGACACATATTCACTTTCACAAGCACAGATACACATAGGGGCATACACGTACATGTGCCTGCTGCTCTCAAATCTCTGCTTGCAAATGCTATGTATATTTTCACTGATGCTATTCTCGTTTTAAGCTGAGATTGTCGACTTCCTTTGGGTTAGTTCCGTTACTTCCGGGACTCTTCAAAAGATTGAGCAGGTCCAACAGTGCTCTTAATGCTCTTTCAAGCGAAATATGAATGAAATGGAAAATCTCGAACATTGGGAGTATTGAAAGTCGCTCATTATGATTACATACGTATTTACGAGCGGTGCGCGTCGCAGACACATATAAAAGACATCTAAACACCATTTCAATCGGACTCACTCATTCATCGACCCTTCGCTTTTGTTGAACGTATCTCTTTCGGGAGACGAGACTCGTTGATCAATATATCGCTTCAATATGCTTCAAAACATTAATACCGGCATGCCTGAACAAGAGTAGCGTTTTTCAGAAGACTTCGGCATTGCTGAGTTTCCACAAATGGATAACATGTTTTTGGCAAAAAAAAAGTCATCATAGCTTTGGTTGCTGGGGCGTCAACATGAGATGATTTCCAACACTTTGAAAAGAGCCAAAAAAAAAAAATCGCCAAGCTAATCACGACGCGTGGATAGAATAAGGAACAAAAGATTTCGTCGGCTATTTATTGACCACATCACTTATGACATATATTCAGGTCTGGAGGATTGATAGGGGAAAAAGGGATATATCAAACGGTACACATTACGTTGAAGAATGGGATCTCGTTTGGCCCAGGACTGAGAAAGCCATTTCTCAAACGGGGGCGGCTCTTGAAACCTGGATTGACGGGCAGTAAACAGGGCTTGTGGACCGAAATCACGCTCAAAGTTGGGAATAATGCATTTCATCTTCTTCTCCACGTGGCAGAAATTCCACACCACTGTAGGCACCGGCTTTGGTGCCTCTGAAAGGACGTGCTTAATGTCTGAAGTCACCGTGAGCATGAGACGCAACTTGGGAGCGGGTTCTGTCATGGATAAGGTAAACCAGCGATATTTCCGCCCAAAATGGCGGTGCACCAGAATGTGGAGCACTTCCTCTTGGCCATCATCATCATCACCATCATCATCCACTGTATCCAACCACATGGTCCGAATGTCTTCCAACTCGAATTCCAAGGTGCGCACGGCATTCTGAAACTTGGAGGCCGGCGTCTCGATCCGGACGCCCCTTTGGAGAGCGTGATCCGTGGCCGATTCCGGGGCATCCCAATTGGTGTAGATATGCACACTCACCCCCGTCCAGTTGTGCGCGACACTCCCATGTCGATGGTTAGTTCCTGCCAAAAGGTCTTCTTGGTACAGCTTCACGAAGTTGCCATATCGAGAAGCCATGTCGATGTGCCTTAGGCAGAAGCTGTAGGTCTGCTGGCTCCGTACGTTGAGGCCAAACATCTTGGACCATCTCACTTGGTGCTTGTGCCAAACCAGCCGATCATTCTTCAAGTCCAAATAGAGGAGTTGTCCGTGGATTAGGGCCAGCAGTTTGTCGCTGCCGACGCGAATGGCTTCATCAGGCACAGGGAGCGGGTGGTGGTCATGGTACAATAGCGAACTGTCCGGGAAGGGTTCACTGGCCCTTCGCATGACGCTTCCACACCTCGAAAACCAGACCAAAGGATAAACGGTGTCCTCTTGATTTGGCGGGCCAAGAAGGTCGTCAATGCTGAAGAAAGCCGTGGGTGTTCGCAAACGCTGGTCGAATCCTAGGATGCACTCCAAGGCTTTCTTCATGGCGAGACTGATCTTGCAGGGTGGGTGCACGGGGGAGTCGTCATTGGCTTTGGAGACCAGAGCAAACTCGTGGCCATGATTGGAAGAACCACAGCCCAATCTTTTCATGTATTCCAGTTGGATAGAAGCCATGGGATGGGCCACGCCCTCAACTGGAGTGGGGATCACAAAGGTGCTCACCGCCGCGTTCATGGCTCGTGAGGTCTGCTTTAAGGACAACAAATCCTTGGGAGGCAACAACCCAAAGATGCGACCTTGGATCAGGAGAGGAATGCTCACGAAATCCATCTTGAGCACGGACAGTTCTGAGAAAAAAGAGGTGAAGAATAGTTAACAATGGCATGAGAAAATGTTATGTTATCCAGTGTCATATCGGTGACATCGTGAACGACGATAAGAGCGATATCAATATATTGAAGGGTTCTTCCATCCAGTGGACATCGTACCTGGAGACTGACGTTGCAGAAGATCGAAGCTAGGTGGTGGTCATTCGATTGTGTGGTCAATGATGGTTTGGAGCCAGGCGTTGTCGGTTGGTTCGAGTTCTGTTTCTACGATGACGGTGTTTTCTGGTCTGATCGGAATTGGTATGAGCCCAAAGGAGAGCAGAACCAAACTGTGGCGGTAATCGGAACAATCAGCCAATTTATATCAGATTCATCGGCTACCGAATAGCCGATGCACCTCACCACTGACCTCCTGCGAGCTCTCCTTGGGTGTTGATGGGGGTCGATAGCTCGATCCCCTTCCTCGGCTCCAATTGGGCGTACGTCGCAATCGACGGGCAATTGGAAACACCCCCTTTGATGCCTCTTGCCTACCATTCCAGCGCGATCAGCGCGTTCAGCGCGATCGCTCGCTTGTTTGTTTGCTTGCCGGTCAGCCGAGAGTCCAACCACCGTTTCTGGTCGAACAACCACCGCCAACCATCATCGCTGTGTGCGCCCTTACAATCCCAGCCCCATCTGGGCGTGATTAGGAACTCATTTTGATCCAGTGCTCGATGGGCAAAAATGTACCAAAATTGGGGTTAGGATGGGCCATCATTTCACGGGGCGCCCAAATATGGAGGGATATTGGAAAATGGCAAGACCTTGCAAAATAATGACACCAACATAGTACATAGTATAAATGCAGGACCGAAATCGTGTAAAGAATGAGTAATATCTGACTTGACTCGTTTCAAAAAACTCTTGAATGTAGGCTCTTTCAAAAGCATCCTCGATTTTGTGTTAGACGTGAGGCTGCTTGTCCTCGTAAAAAAGGGACGAGGCCAGCCAAAGACATTCTAGATGAACATGAACCGAAACTATATACTTCAAAGGTAGATATCACAGCAATATGAGTGAATGACTGATCTCTAATTTCGGAGGCAAAATCACTTTCAGACGAGTCTCATAAGACATGACATTGACCAATCTCTTGGCTCTCCTCTTGTGAACCCTCTCCAATCCCTGAATTCATCTTGAACGAAGATAATCAATAATTACGTTAGGACGCAACATACGTTTCCACGGATAAAATGTGGGGACAAGAAAAGGTCAACTTTTGGGATTGTCTAGAACAAAAAAAAAGCATTCCTTTTGCGGAAGTTTGAACAACAAGGCCTTCTATAATGAACTTTTTCGGAGTCTCTAATTCTAACTTTAGAAAGTAAAAAAAATATACCAGAATTTGGTCGGGTCTTTCCTTCAATACGAAATACGAAGTATGGCCTGGTCCACAAACTTTTAGAAATGAGGGAAGAGTGAACGGACTTTCCACCAAATGGGCCTACTCTTTTGCTTGGCCAGAGCAACTCGAAACCGATTTTCGAAGTACAGCAAAACAAGTAAAGAATTGCAGATCTTCCCGATTAAAGGCAATTGTCTGCTCGGCATTTGTTGGTAAAATGGACCGTTTCAAAGTTCTATAGTCCAAAGTTTTTAAAACTTATCAAGAGGAGGCCGAGAATTCAAATGTTGTACCGTATCTTGATTACTTCAAAACCTTTGATCAAATCTTCCGTGTCTGACGTGTCTGATCATGTATTTGGGCCCATATATTATTCGACAACATCTTGTGGTCCTATGAAGTGCACATTTTGAATGACGAGACTGGCTCAGGAGATGCGAATTTTTTGTTTCCATTTGCAGTCCTCCTATCTGAAAATGATGTGTGTGATATCTCCACTTGCAGTTTGGTCTGACCCATCAATCGAAGCTCAATCAATTTGAATCTCTTATTATGTGCGTAAGTGTACGTGCATCATTGCTTTGAAAGTTGGCTTACAGTTTACGGGAAACCCATCAAATGTCTTCTTGCCCAACCTACGTTTCGGTATACTTCCAATTCATTTGACGAGTGGCATTTTTTATCCACCCTGATATTGATTGGGATTTAATTTGATCGCAAAACCCAGTTATGATTTTGGGAAGAAGACACGCTTTCCTCCTGAAGTTGGACTGGCGTCGGTTTCATGAATAGTTTTGCTCACTTGGGAATTCACTCTCCGCCAATAATTGGTCCGTTCACACGTTTAATGATCCAATTCGTCAAATGGATTTGTCAACATTACGACGTAAATAATGTACTTTGGTGTGGTGAATGCGACGAGATTACGAATTCCATATCCTTAATCTAATTTTCTTTTACAAGGACCGGTTTTCAGCGGTGTAGAGTTCCCTCTCGTGCACGCAAAGGAAACCAAATGCCAACATTAGAAATCTTATTCCATGGCGCTGTGTTCACTAGTGTTCACGAATGTAAGCTTCCAGACACTCGTTTATAAAATCGACAGTCTCTAACGTCAAATTTAGCTTCGAGGGCTTTCAAGGGAAAATCATACCTTGAAAACTGGTTCTCGTCAAAGAAAATTGTATAACCGATAGTGGCAATGGCGTTCTTTGCATGCAGTTTATTCAGGTTCGGATCTCAAAAAAGTGGATCAGTCAACAGTCAGAAACCTTGACCTTGTCGACTTTCTTCAAGCCTCACTTTTATAAACTCCACGCAAAGAAGGCCCCCCGCCATTGTATAAATAGTTATTCAGCACCTAGCGATAACTTGAGAATAATTGATTGAGAAAACTATCCTTTCAAACGACAACTCCTAGAGAAAAGCTGTAGAAGTCTGTGAATGTGTCTCCTTTGGATGAGAAAATTAGCAAAATTAGGCTTTTTTTTCCACCCCTCCCGAATTAACGAAATTCACTCCTCAGGATTGATTGTCACAAGACGGGTTACATAACTACATAAATGGATCGATCTCTCATGGACAGCCAGTACGTTTAAACGTATGTTGGAAATTTTCATCCCTTCTGAATAATAGAGTGAACATAAACTTGTGGTCGCATCCGACTCTTAAAAGCGTCGGAAACAACAGAAAAACAAGTTTTAGGCGAAAATGGGCGGCCATTGTTGGCCGAAATTTGGAAAGAATATCACGCTTTCCAAGCCCTGAAAAAGATGAATAATGTAGCCTTGTTAATCACTTGGGCTACATGAAATAAGCAAAGAAGCAAAAAATAAGCATTTCATTTCTGAAGTTCATTTCTAACACCGATTTACTGCACATTGTTCGATTACATGAATTTGGCAGTTAAAAGTATACCTATTATGTTCCTATCGTAGGTCGTAATCTTGCTCGGTCGGGTCGAGCGTTCCAATTTGAGGCTCATCGCGTCTCAACCGTCCTTGGGGGAACAACCCAAGATGGTAATGCACGAAAGTGTGAAATGATATGTTTTATTTGCAGCTCTTGTGTCTTAGGATGTAGCAAACGGATAACGCATATTTTGGCCGTCCATAGGCTCAGAAACATTCAGCGATTAAAAGAATGAAGTGATTTTTCATGTCGAGGTCGAGATGAATTTTTCCAAATGTCCTGGATTAGAATTACGGCTTACTATTGCAGTCATTGGCTGAGGTCTGCCTGCTTCTTTCAATGAAAGAACTATCGAAATCAAACGGTAATGCACTCGGTTTTTTTTTTACCGCGGGGAGGATGCATTTGGCATAATACGAATTACATCTCAATTCCAATAAGATTTTCTGGGAATCTGCTTCAAAAAATACCCTAGATACGGGTAGCATATGGCGTAGATAGACAAAAATCTTGACGAGCAATGACCAACAAGGTTGTGGGTAACTTTGCTTCGATTTCGTACGAATGCCAATTTTCAAACATGAACAGCCCCTTTCCCTTTTGACATGCAATTATTCCTTGCACAACCCAAAAGGAAGACATTGAAAGATGATTTAACAACCACTTTGACAATATCCTTCTTCGATCTAACAGCCATTACTATTCACCCAATCCAAAATGATGGCTGAATGGCGGAAGCTCTTGCAATGTGGTCTAACTATTCGGCTCATCACTTTCATCATCGGTATGCTGTACCTCGTCCTGGGTTTGATTGCAATATCACTACTCTATTTCTGGAACGAGGCCAACACCGTAGCTGGAACCGAACGAGTCACCTTTGGTGTGCTCTGTTCGGTGTGGATCCTGTGCTCTCTGATCCTGATCTGGGGCTTGATCCAAGAGGCCCAATTCATGCTGATCATTTTCATCATCAAGCGAGTGCTCTTCATGGTGATTTCCACCCTCCTGGCCATTTCTGAGACAGTGGATGGATCGCAGGGTTCTGCACTCTTTCTGGCATTATCGATGACCCTCTTTATGGTGGACACGTGGTCTATTGCTGTGGTGTGGATTTGCTACAAGGAATTTCAGAGCGTGATCAATCAAGGCTCTGCTCAGCGGTTCTTCTACCAAGCACCAAAATCAGAACGAACATTTTCGTGAATTCCAAACATGACACATGGAATCAGGAAGAGTAATTTTGAAAGAACCTCAAACTCATTAGAAATCATTTTCAGTTCTAAAGATACAAACATATTCGATATTATATTATATACATTACAAATGTATATATGTAATACCAATGTACGTACATATCTATTCGTGTCTGTACCAAGAACAACCATGTCAATGGAATTTAAAATGTCAATATTAAACCGGAAAACGAGGGATTCAACTATTGTTATACTGCTTATGCTTGCATCGCCACTAGCTTTACATCAAATTCCTCAAACCATAGAAGAAGTAACATAGAAGAGTAAAAATCGAGTTTCATGTGTTTTTTATTTTGAATTGAAGCTTAATCGGTAACTATAAACAAGTGCTACTCAAGCCGATCGAAAAACCAGCAACTATACCCTATCAGCCATTCATTCAGCTATCACCAATACCTCTGAAAACGAGTCAGCTCTCATTGCAATCTCTAGGCCTTGCTTTCTCTATGCTCATACTATGCGCAGATTAGGTTCCACCTAAGGCGGGAACTGACACAGGACCGGTTCAATGTGGACCAGCGCCTGCTTTGCATGACCCACAATCTCATCATGATGGCTGTCAATTGGCAAAACATGCAACTGAAAATGCAACGAAAAGACGCAAATGCAAAATAACGATAGAAAATGCAAATAATTCTTGTTCAATATGGCCTCCACCTTCCTTTGTTTTGAAAATTTGGCCAGATTCGTGGTCAAAAAGTGACTTGCTCTTGCCCACATTTGTGATATTGATTAATCAAAAACTGATTTGACCCTTAACAAAGTCAACACAAGTATCTATCTTCGTGTCATGGAAATCATGAAAACGAATAATCTTGGAAGAAAATTGAAAAGCGACATTTTTAACATAGGAAAGATTCACTTTGCATCATGAATCTAGGGGGGTCACACTGCCTTGAAAAAGTAGGACGTTGTCAGATTGGCTGCCTTCTTTATTACTAGACTGCGACAAAATAGGTTGGATTTTTGACCCAAATATGTCATTTTTATGTTGCTTAGAACAACCCAAATATGTTTATTTTATGTTAACCAAACACGTTTTGGTTTGTTGTTTCTGTCCCGTTTATTTTTCCGAGCATAAAAGCTGGGGCCGGCCAAAACTTGCAGATAATTATGGTCTTTATTGACAGCAAATTTGCTTTAAAAAATCAAGCAAACTTACGCAACACTGTGCAAATAAATATTCCAAAACATTGGCAGCAACACGTTCATGGGGGGGGGGGCTATTTTTGACTTCCATTTCATCAACACATACATGAAAAGGAATATTAAATTATAATACCTTCAAGCACCGGTAATTGAACCTGCTATCCCTAAGAAGCAGATTCTTGGCATGTCGATGCTGGCTCTTGATTAGTAGACCTTGAAAAAAATCCAGGTGCCATTTTCCCCGAACATTGTTGCTGGTTGGGTTAAAATGAGAAAAAGTTGGAAAATATGCGAAAAAGTTGAAAGAATACAAAAAAAATAGCAAAACAATTACATATACTTCATGATCTATTGAGCTCCTTTATTTTATTGACAAGAAATTAAATCTTCTTTTTTACATTAGGACACTTTTTAAGTGATTCCGATGTAATGGTGCAGTACACAAATGCTTTGTGGCTTATTTGATCCACAAGTGAATAAAGTCCTTGTTCTCAGAAGTCATATTTCTCTTTGTTGCGAATCACCACAGGGAGAATAGAAAAAAAGGCAAAAATAATGAAAATGGACCAGGATATTTTTGGGAGGCCCCAAAATCCCAAAGTATGAGAAAAATATGTATTATGTAAAGACATTTTGGGTCTGACTCTATTTTTTACTCTTGTTGCGCTTGAAATATATTTAGCAGAACAGTTCATGGTGCTTGAAATAAACTTAATTCTTCACAACATGGACTAATGATGAAAACTCTTGATGATGAAAACATCTTTTTACACAATCAGCAACATGGATGCCATAAGACATTATCCTAATGTGACGGTTAAACAGTAAATAGTTCTTTCCTTAATAACAACCAAGTGACACATCTCCATGTCATTCATAACCAATGTAAGTCATTAATTCGACACAAAAATCTCGATTAAATATTACCAAAGCTCACAATGAACCTCTCTCTTTCAAGTGTCAACCAGAACAGAAGACTCAGAGGCAATGTCCTATTTTTTTCTCTTTTAAGGTCACCTGACCCGTGCCTATTTTAAGCAGTGACGTCAGGGAGGTGAAGCCCCTATTGACTCTATTTATAAGAGCCTTGGTTGGAGTGATTTCATATAAAAGGTTTCGTGCCGTCTCTGATTAATGTTTCCCGTACACTACTTTGTCCATCATGACAACTCATATGCTCCCCGAGTCCCTTAATAGTCATTCAACTTTGGTTATTGGTCGGACTCCACATCTGAAATATATGCAAGTCTTTTACTATCTCTCAGTTGGCATCATTCCGAGTCTGTAGTAGAATAATGAAAGAGTAAAATGACGTGGTAAGCTGAAAATCGAGAGCATGTCAAAAAAGGTGCACACACTATCTTTATGAGCTCTCTACTCTGCTGAATGATTATAGCAAAGCCAGGTTTCTGCAGCTCCCGTCATGACCATTCGTGCTTAAGTCGTGCATCAACAACATGCTGTTCCTTGTAAGCAAGCATACCATAGGAACAGAAATAAATCTTTTTTTTGCTTGACGCTTTGACCATATACTGACATCAGTGAAGTATTTAGAGCTTTTGAAGGCTGAAGAAAAGTTATTTTAAATGACGGTGCTGTTCAAAAAGTAAAATAATATCACGCTATTGAGGAAAACAAGTTATTTGAAACAAAAAAAACCTTATAAAGATGGCTGGAAATGGCAGATAAGAATTGATTTTTTTTTTAGTTTTGAGTTTTTCTATATTTGTAAGGAAAAGGGTGAAATCAATGGAAAAACTTGATTTTTAAGCCAAAATAGTGAAAATATAAAGGACACAAAATAATGCCGATCATCAAAATCATGCAAAAAGACTAGTAAAAGCAAATGCAAAAGCCTTTGCATATGCTTTACATCCCTACTAATCATCTCTCCCTCCCTCCTGCATTTGCTTTGTTTGTTCATCCCGTCTTTGCCATTTCTTTTCTCAAAGTCATGTCCTATCCGTTGTGATATCACACTCTAGTCGAATTCATTTACCGGTCTATCCATTTTTATTTTTATCATCCATGGTTCTTTACATGTACATTAATCCAATGCGTCGTCCATTATGCATTAAGCTATGTGAAGTAATCGCATGACCGAGAGTGGCGTTATAGATTATTATGTCAATGATTATTATCCAAGGTATTTGCATGCACTTGATCTTCATGCTCCAGCTTTCAATCAAAGCCAACGTAAGTCAAAACTGGACCATATCCATAATAGGTTTGAGCGTGGAATTTGGCATAACGAGCAATGGTCCCATTTCCAGGTAGGCTGGTCTTTACCAAAGGAACCGCGCATGACCTTCCCGAAACAGGCTTTTCTAACGATCCTGAAGCGATTTCGATCCAATCAAATGGATCGGAGACGTTGGAAACGAGAATGGAGTAATTTTGGGTGGCCCTGCAAGTACATGCATGCATTTGATTTATTGTTAATATTTTTGCTTTCAATCAAGAAATTGAAGGTGTTTTAAGCATCCTTATCACCTGTCGTGAAAGTNTGGAATTTGGCATAACGAGCAATGGTCCCATTTCCAGGTAGGCTGGTCTTTACCAAAGGAACCGCGCATGACCTTCCCGAAACAGGCTTTTCTAAAGATCCTGAAGCGATTTCGATCCAATGGTATGAATCAGAGTTGCTGGGAACGAGGTCGGTAGTCTCTATTTACCCTCTACCACCCGAGGGGACTGGGCACGGTTCTCAGTTTGTATTTCACGTGCATTTTTGTGACGTCAGTCCGCGCTCATTCAAGGACGACTGATTTCAAGGCGTCGTTGCTTAATGCTATAACAATTTAAGCAATGACCATAAATGCGATGATTATTGGTCTTAAAACTTGGAAATTATTGCTAACATCACCAGCAGACAAAGAAGCAATTTTGAGAACGGACAAAGGCAATGCCTATTGGAAAAATTTGAAGTGATGCAACAAGGCTCATATCTCCAAAATGATCAGTGGATTTGTGACCCAGCCAAACTGTTGGCACTTTGTTATTTTTTTGAATGGCAACGTCACTGTTGAATATGCTTAGGACTAAATTGAATGGATGATCTTAACTGAAGCTCACAAGTGGAGTCGAATGACTTACTGTGAAACCAGTATTGGAAATGAACTGGAATTCGAATCAAATGATATGTAAAAATATGTTTGTTTTATGTAGCCCAAGTGATAGAAGGCTACATCATTTCTTCTTTAGGGCTTGGATGTGATGTAGACATTTGTTTTGGTAATAAATTTTGAGAGCAAGCCCCGAAAAACTTTAAACGAAACACACCCTAAGCGAAATTAGGACAACAATACCAACCCTATTTTCAAACAAGTTAGTCTGAAACGATGACGAGTACATGGATCTGATTGTTGACGTAGAAACATTGATACTGAAAAAAGTTTGCGTTCTCTTTTGCCGGAAAGGATAATAATTTCAGACATGTATAAGTACTTGGTGTCCATGAGAGATCCACTTATTTGTGGCACCCGTCATGTGGCAATCAATCCCAGGGCATATAATCAAGTTCTTTTGGGAAATGCATTGACGAAGGTGACGCAAAAAGCTCCTTCACAATACTCCTTTTACCTGGACAGAAATAAGCCACTTCGTTCGATGACAGATTGTTTATTCACCTTGCGGATCATTATTGGGTATCTGAATCATCAGTATACATCATAGTAGTAGTAGAAGTAGTAGTAGCAATAGAAGTAGAACGAACTAGGAGAGAATGCAGGTCGGAAATAAGAGTGGGTCTTGTTCTGGTTGTGGTGATGGTGGTAGTGTTGTTGCAGTAGAAGAGGAAGAAGCACAGACAGACAAACAGACAGAGATATCATATCATGGAATACTGCATGAATCGTACGAAAAGGGTGAAAAAACCGAAATCAACACAAGAGTTCTCACTTAGTTCAATTACGGGCCTTGTGGGTGGAATTCCTTCCACCACTTCTTCCGAGACCGAGAGGAGTGCCAAATTGCACACATCATTGGATAGCATTATTCGACCTAATTGGGACTTGATCGTCAATCCGAATCAGCCATCAACAACTTATTGGAGCTGAAGCATCGAATCGAAACGAGGGAATGATTTAGAGCATTAGACACGCGGTAATGGAAAACACAAAGAGGGGATGGCGGCTGATTTTGGAACCTGGAAGAAGTTGAATTGCCTTTGGTTGGGGTATGAAGAATCAAGATGGGGCAGATGGTTTTTTTTGTTGGTTTTCAAGTAGACCTGTGACGGGAAAAGGATGATGGATGGTTACATAGCTTCAAAGATCACTTAACATGGTGATTACGATTTTTCAAGGCAGTCGGTTTTTTTTTCTTTTCAACTTGCTTTAACACAGACGGTTCTTGTTACTGGAGTTAATGTAGAGGACGTTCTGTGGCTGTGTTCGTCTCTCAATATCCATTCTGACCTCTTTGACCACCGTGTTCACCGCTTCCACCGCCACGTTCGGCCCCTCGGCCTCCTCGGTAGCCTCCTCCCCTATAACTTCGATCACCTCTGTCTTCTCGTCCGCGATAGCCTCCCCTTTCACCACCGCGATCTCCTCCTCCTCGGCCTCTCTCTCCGCCGCGATTGCCACGGTATCCGCTTCCACGATCGCCGTAGCCGCGTTTTTCGCCCGTACCTCCTCGACCCCCTCGCTCGCCTCCGTAACCCCCACGACCTCCTCGATAAGGTCTTCGATCGCCTCGATCGCCTCGATCGCCACCACCGCGTCCACCACGACCACCACGCCCACGGTAGGTTTCTCCTCGTTGCACCTCACGATCCTCTCCTTGGCCATTGTTGACCTCGGAGTTCCAATCCGCAATATTGCTCATGGTGTCAACCACGGGTTCCTGGCTGCCCGCTTTGTTTGAGCCAGCTGCGATGGCTGCATATCCCGAGGCCACGGGAGCCGCAGGCGCAGAAGCCGGGGCCGTAACCATAACAGGGCCTGCTAGTGGTGCAGCCACGGGAGCTGGCTCACTTACCGGCTCCACGCTGTGAGCTGGTGTTGGGGCAATGGGGATGTCATTGTCGAGCATGGGAGATGTACGCATGGGTTCATGATGCTTACTAAGGCTCTGTAATGCCGGCTCAGTCATGGGAGGGGGCCCCGGATGGGGTCGCTCGGCGAACCCGGGGGCCGGTTTCTTGACCATGCTTTCGAGCTGATGCTGTTGTTGTTGTTGGTTGTAATGCTGTTGTAGCATGTGGTGATGATGCATCTGGCTGAGGGCGTGTTGGTGCTGCTGGATGGCAGCAAGAGTGGTCGGCGTCATCATCATGGGTGTGGGATGGTGCAAGTTCATAGGACCGCCTTCAGGAGCCGAATGTTGGACCACCACCACGGCAGGATCCATATGCGGCGAGTCAAGTCCAATCTGCGACTCCTGAAGGAAGTCGATTTCTGGCTTGGCCGGGATTTGGGGCAGACTGGCTGGCAACGGATGAGGAGGGTGGGAGGGTTTTTGTTGCATCAAAGGTTGAGGTTGCGGCTGAGGTGGGACCATTTGAGTCGCAACGGCGGGGGCCTGCTGCTGTTGCTGCTGTTGTTGTTGTTGTCGAGCAGGTAAGGGTTGCTCATGTTGCTGGTGGTTGTGGTTTTGTTGCTGATGAATGTGTTGAGGAGGAGGGTGTTGTTGCTCTTGCACCTCTTGAGGGGCGTCTCGAGCGGGTACTCCTTTCGGGGCTCGCGCTTGTTTTGGTTGCTGCATCTGAGGGTTAGGCATGGGTTGATCCTGAGCTTTGGTGTTGGAGGTTTGGGGATTAGTTTCGTTGTTGTTGTTGTTCGCGGAATGGGCCTTGCCCTTGGACTTTTCTCCATTCGCGGTTCCAGTCTTGGAACCTCGGACATGAGCAGTCTCAGAGGCTTTTCCGTTGGCCATGGGTGGCTGCTTTCCGTGCTTGTCCGTTTTCGTGGTCTTGATGGCATCGGTGGGGATTCGGTCTCCTTCTTCGGAGCCACTGCTGGACGGGAGTTCCTCCTCCACGTTCTCAGAGTCCTTCATGGCCTTCCCTTCGAAATAGCCACATGTCTTGATGGTGTGAAAGAGCGTCTTCAACTCCTTATAAGAAGTCTTGCCCAGCACCTTCTTCGACTTGCCATCCACCAAATTGGACAAATGCTCGGCGGCCACGGTAAGAGCCTTCTCAAAGTCTTCACCTTGTGCAAAGTTCTTACGAGCAGGTCGTACGAGGTTTTCAAACTCCTTGACCAAGTCCATTTGCTCTTTGGCGATCTTCACAGCTCCGTGATTGCCATTGACAAAGTCGGCGCGGGTCTTGAAATTGCCTAGGGCCTTGAGAAGATCCTGAGGGAAAGAGGGAACGGAAGTTTTATTATTTTGATGTGATATATTTTTGGTTCATTGGTCTCGTGCTATCAAAACGCTACTAGGCTTGTAGTCCCCGGCAACATAAAAATAAAAGGTTGTTTTCTTACTCATGTTGTTTAGCTATTAAAGTATGAACTTAAATCTTTTTGACCGGTTATTGCATGAAAACACATTTGTCTCAGTCAATTTAAAATCTGTAAGTGGCTTAGCAAACACAACCTTCAGAACATCAAAGGCATGTACAATTGATCAACTTTTGCGAGAGACTTCTTGTAATGACAGAAGCCAGGGATTATTTGGCCGTCAGAGGTCGCATGGGGGAGAGTACCTAAAACCCCAGGATTACCCAATGATCAGCTTGCGAAAACCCCAGACTCGGGTTGTCAATGAATATATCATTTTTAATTTGAGCTACAAGAAGCTAGATGGCTAATTCTAAAACCTGGAAATTTAACAGGCTTTGAAGGGGGCCAAACCGTAGCTATTTATGTAGCTAATAAATTGTGTTCCTGCTACAAGTTCCCAAATCTAAGTCTTCCCCTAAGTCTGGTCAACCTGAACGAACCGTTGGCAAATTGCTTGAATTTATTAATTCCAATGAGAAGATTTCCGTCAAAATAAGGCTAAATTAGTCTTGGTCAGTAGACTGCTCTCTAGCTTACCCTAGTGTCAAACATTAGAACGTGATCTCGACGTATGCCATTTTTGTTGAACTTACTTGAATCTCCAAGATTGAGGCGATTTTTTGACAATCGCTCTTGGCTCGTTCCTGGGCTTCCTTCTTCAAGTTCTTTTTCCGCGCTTTTTCATCCTCTAAGGCCATGGTCTTGAATTGGCCGCTCAACTCGCGGGCAAAGTCCAGGTTTTGCGACACTTCGTCGTACTTAGCAATGGCTGCTTTTTGGTCATCGTTTAATGTCTTGCCTCGTTGGTAGTCGGCCCGATACCCATCCAATTTACCCTGAAATGATTAACATTGTGTTGGATCACAAAACTCTTACAATGATCCTCATTCTGGTAGTCTACATTTTGTTGGTATTAATCGGTTAACCAATATGACTGGAGCAATGAGACATACTCGCATCAATTACCAGGTCATGTCAAAATGCCAAGACATAAAGGGAATAGTTTAGGGCAAATGACAAGAATTGGAAACGCCCTTCCTGAAGATATATGTCAACGAACGAAAGCATCGTCATGTGAAAGCCAAGCTAAAAACAAGAGGGACTCTTATGTCCCAACATGTTGCGACAGACTTGGAACAGGCTCAGTAAGCGCACCCAATTCTCTGTCCATTATGCTATCTATGCTCCTACTGAACATGCAAGAGCTTACGACTTACTCCCAACAGCGAAAGTCTATTAATGTCCTAGTTGTCGCCGTTAGGTTTTTATTAAGTTTCGTGTCTTGTTCTCGATGAACTTGATTCAAGGGACACATGTTGACCGGGATCTAGGTTGACCAATACAGCCATGAACGACCACTAACCCCGGAACCTGAACATTTATCAGAGAAGCTTACATCCGACGCTAACATATCAAACACGCGCACCTCTTTAGAAAGTATGTTTATTAAATATAACTTAAAAATCCCCTTTAGATTGGGCCTTTTCACACCGCAGTCAACGATGATGCAAAAAATACAGTGCGAAGTCTCGCTCATGTATTAAGGGTTAAATGGACGGAACTGGACATGAGAGATGATCCCGTTCTTCCGGATTAGTAACTTATCCAGGAATCTTCACTAACTAGTCTTATCGCCCAACTTACAACCCAAAATTTACCTTTAGAACATTAAGGATTGAATACCACAAAGGAATACTTAAAGAGTTTCCTACTATTTATGGACATCAAGACATTGCTCTTCCAGTTTCATTCTCAATCAAATTACAGCCTTAGAAGAAGGTAGGTCCTCGAAAAATAAGGGAAAAAACAGAAGGATTTGCTAGTAATTTTGCCTGCTTTTTTTTTTAATCCAACGGGAGGCTTTCAGCCAACCCTGTTTCAATGGTCTCAAAACGTTAGTTCCCATATAAAGTGCCAACAGCATCATGGCTCAAGGTATTTCCCATGAATCTGGCGCACTCCTCCGATCAGATACTCATAGATAGGATGAGTTGCCCACAAACACACATTGATCATTCCACCATTAAGTCAACACATACCCCGAAACATCGTTTGCTCAACTTCCTGGACTTCATACCCAATTGTCTACATGGAAATGACTCAACGTGGCCCATCAACCTGAACTCCTCCATCTGGTCCGCTCTGTACTCTGGCCACGCCTGGTACGAGGGGCGGGCTGATGGGTCTATGGGGATTGTATCAAGCTATTCTCACCTTGCGCTTCTCGAGGTTGCGCACTTTCTTCTCCACGATTTGCAGGGCTTGTCCCAAGGGCGACTCGTCCACCGTTTGCGACGAAGTGGCCTCGCTTCCCCCGCCATTGATCGAATTTCCCCCGCCCACCATGGCCCCACTAGCCAGGGGCGTTTCCGCGGGCGTTAAAGAAGGCATGGCCACCATGCGTACGAGCCAAGCACTTTCTCTCTATCTTACTCTCGAGGAGAAACGATTCCAATGGTTCCAGCCAGACCGCTAACGGACAATCCAGATCACAACGAGTAAATTCCGCGGCCTCCCAATCAACACACCAGCACACACAGACCAAAATCTGAACCAGTACTACTCAGGGCTGTAGGCGAGCAAGCTAGAACCGCTGACTGCCCCACTTAAATCAGTTGCTACCGCAGCACCCTTCAGTGATGCCAATATTGAAGGGGGCAAATTGGACAGGCCAGAGTTGGTTGGCTAGATTTGGGATGGGGTTGGATCGGGAGGGACCCTTTAGATTCGAAATGGTATGTTAGCTGAGTGTGCAGCCTTGCATTGTTACTTTTGATTGGATTTGCGAGGGGCTAGCACCCACTGGCATTGCAAGACATATTTATCTGGCATTAGACAGCAAACCTGGAGAAGAAACTGGTTTGTGTACCCCGTTTATTTTGCTCAGCTCTGTACCTTGTATAAAAATGAAGTGATTTGATATCTTCGAGGTCAGTTGATCGTTGTTCTTTATTCGGATCAGTCAGTGCCTGCTTGCCTCAGTTTGATGACTGTTTCAACGAGATACCTCCCAGTAGTCAAGCATTAGAAGTATAATGCTTTAACAATTCCGCGAGCATTGTTGTATTCTGATTAGGAGTGGGGGGCCTGCCATGGGTTTGGGTCCCCACTTTTTGTGATCCTCAATGATTAAGGTTATTCAGCTTGATCAAGTATATGATTGGCAAACCTGTTCTCCTGCTGGATGGAAACAGTGCGGTCGGAACTCTGCAATTTCGGCCGGGGTGAGCAGGGTGATCGATTATGGGGAAAAATACCGGCAAAAATGGTATCCTAAAAGCGACCATCCTTTGAACTGAGTAGTTCAAATTTACAGTCACAAGAGCTAATGTAAGTGAGACAACCAGGGGTATGTTTTCTACTTTGTAATGTACGTCTTTGAGATTCTTGTTCAAGGTCGAGGGCCATGATTTGGCTGATCGAAACAAAGGTTTTGGCCACTCCGTTTTCAGCATGGTTGCGGGAAGCGGTCAGTACCAGGGCTGCCCTGAAGACTCATGTGACCAGTTCCTCTTAACTGTTGCTTTGTTTTCGTTATAAAAATATTAATTTTCGTTCATGGAGCATTGGACGTGCAGGGCGGAGTCTCATGCCTTAAATGATGGGTGGTAATTTTTTTGTGATAGAATAATAAACTTTTGCTAGCTTGAAGAGTCTTCAATTAAGAAACTGAACCACCGCTCTCAGTTTCCGTCGTAAAATATGTCTTGTAATCCATTTTTATTGGTCAAACCACTTTTTGAGCGTCGTGAACATAACCATTGTTATGGAGCTATCTTTTCTCAGGACCCCTGAACTGGCTCTAGAAATTTCCTTCCCCCTTTTACGTTGATCGGGCTGAAGTGGCAGAAGCCTGGCGGGAATTATTCCTCTTACGCAACATACACGATGTACAGGATGCTAAATGATTCATGAAATCCGGAAAAAAATCATTACAACACCCATAGGACATTGGAGGCTGTTTTTGCACTTGTTTGCAAGGCCAAGGCTGATTTTGTTATGTTCTACTTAAATACATAGAGGAAGTTTCTGGTCCTTAGAACTAGAGAAATGTTCCTCACATCATTGACTCAAAGACAGCTGGGGGATGCATTGGAAGCAACGCAGACAAAGAACTGGTTGAGTGAGAGAAGTTAAAACTTGCGTTATATTATCGAGAAAAGTTCATGTTGCAAGAAAAAAATGAACTTAGATTAAGGGAGACACTACAAATTACTGCCTTTGAAATGAATGCATTAAACATGAGCAGTATTGGGGGAAGTAACCCAATGGGTGCATAAATATCTACTATTGTTTATATGGACATTCATTTGGGAAGCAAAATGAATGAAACGGCGAGGAAAAGGTGTTTGTTCATGTTTACTGCCCTCATTTGAGCTATCCTGCCATTCCATGCAAAGCAAGAGGATAGGCGATTGTTGCAAATACTTATCTTGGGACAGGAATATAGTTGCATTGATGGTACTATCAATTTGATTGTAGAACTATGATGCCAATTGACAAGGATCATCTACTCAAATGATATCATTATGCCGTTAAATGATGTAGTCCGACTAGCGTTGAAAATCATTGGAATTTGCTACCTTTAACATTAACAACGGCTGGAGCCGCGAGCTATTAAATGTATTCCCAAAGCATGAAGCACTCCCTGTTGGCTTAATTTGTATTGAGTTGGCCCTTAAACAACGAGCTTTCAGATGAAATGGAATTTGCCCGTCCATGACCACACGTCGAAGCTAGTAAGACGTAGAAATGCCAGTTTGATTGATATGAGAATACATCTCAATCCCACTTTCTCGAATGAGATCCAAGGGCAAAAAATGCAGAGGGAAAATGTTTGATAACGGTTAGCGAAAAATATCCACCATTAACAAAGTGAAAATCTCGTGTGCGCACAGAATGCACAAGCAATTACTTAAGGGCTCAAGTTAAGAGTGTGTTTGGGTAGAAATGAGCAGGTTTCTTGTACACTTGAAGCCATGAATGATTCTCCCTTGGATATCACTGAGTTGGCACAAACCTCGTTCCCATCCCTCTGCAATCGCATCTCATGAATTGGCGATTTTTCTAGAGTTTCTAGGTTCTCCTGTGAATCTCTCAATGCTGCCAACAATCCCTTCACTTCCATCTTTTCACTGTTGCCTCTCTGCTTTAATAGCATCAAGCACAAATGAGTGATGCATTCAGATTCCCCCCGGGTCCCAAGTTGGCGAATTGAGGTGTGAGAATTGCAGAGGGAAATGGAACATTGCTAGAGGAGAAAGCTGCCCAAAGGCTTGTGAGACAAGGGAGCGAGCAAGCGAGAACTTTGGAGGCGGCGACCACCACGGAAAAAGGGAAAGCTGTCCAATGCAACCAAAATTCAAGATGTAGTCTTCAAATTTTCTCTACACACAGGTACTGAGTCATTCAAAGGCCGGAATGGACTGGTCTTCTTGAGGAAGGCTCGGGCTGTTGACGTGTTCGTGGTTTCGAGGTCAATGTGGAGGATTGAGCGGTTGACTTGGTGTTGGTAAATGTAGAGCATTGGGCTGGTTGGCCTCAAACATTTTCGGCGAAGTAATGGGTGAATAATCATTAGAATAGTGGCAGTTGACGGGGACAAGTTCGTCCAACGAGGGACTCTGCGATAACTAGCGAAAGGTAAGAATCAATAAACTAGTGTTGGGGCTTAATAGTTGTTGTGAGTTGTATTTGACGATAAATCCAAGTGTTGATACATTTACATGAAGGGTTGGATATCTAGGGAAATCAAGATTTCATCAACCCTACATTCAAGGACTAACTAGGTCTGCCAACTCAAATTTCATATAAAGATTGAAAGGTAATAAATAGACGAATGATAACCTTTCATTTTAATAGTACTGGGGATGACATTCCCTGTAGCGGTTAGAAAAGCCCCTGAAAAACCAAACCAAACCAAAAAAAAGATACTCAGATCTAAGATATGTTGTTTCCTCACAAATTCTTACGATATGAGCCATCGAGCAGATTTTGCTAGGTTGCGATTTTACCTACCCTTTGCTATGTACATTGATAAATTAAAAGATGTTTTAATTGACACGTGACAGTTTTTAGAAAACTAAGGAGACATTTAGGCAAATTCTGACTGGCACACTTGTTTGCTGATACCAGAGCTTGCTCAAATGCTTGAACATGGTATCACTTAACTAGGAAACATGATACACATGCCTCACCAAAACCCAACTTTTGAAACATAAAATCGCTCTGATTTTCAACGAATGCAAGTGTATCAAGAAAGATATGTAAAACCAAAATTTCCCACTCAAGGGACGTTGCATACCACAGCACCCTCAACTGCATTTTTTTATGGCGGGCAGGATCATTTATATTCCATGACCCATAAAAGCTCGTCTTGCAAGCTATTTTTTGTGCCCTGTCTCATCGTAAATGTCCATTTTTAATGGAAACCTAACCTTGGGGATGAGTAGCCAATTTCCCTGAATCATTTTTCTTACTTGAAAAGGTCTTTGTCACCCCCTGTCTGTGCCAATCATTCACATCATGGTATCCTTAAACTTGAACCAAAAACGATACTTGTTGAAATGATCGGATGCAAATAATGCGATAAATTTTGCCGAAACACGAACCAAGAAGCTTGCAAGTTTCTTCCTTGCATGTAAGTACAAATCTTGCCAAAGAAAGAAAAAGACCGTCATGACAAAAGTGGAACTTTCATAGGGCCATTTCAAGCCAAGCAAGCATATCCATCCATTTTGCAAAGCATCCCAAATGTTATTCAGTTTCGGCAAGGCTGTTTGCATCTGTGAGAGTCAAAGATACATACTTAGTCATATACTTGTTATTTCCGACCATCTAAGACCATTTTATCACTTCAAAGACAGTAACAATCTCTATTACGACTCTCAATCGTGTCAGTAAATGTAGAATATTAAAACAATCCTTATAAACTTAAATGGCACAAATTAAGATTAGTTATGAACAAGGCTGTGATCTCAAGGCTGGAGAAAATATTCAATACACAGAAACGAAATGGAAAAAGTTAACTCGAGAGTCCATAAAACGGGGTTGGAGAAAAGTAATGAAAATCGTGGTTATTGCAGAAAGACAATGGTGCAGGTTGAGTAAATAACTACCTTGTCCATTAAACTCTCACCGTTAATGGAATGGTCTTGAACTTTTAAGCAAACCAGAATTTCAGGACCTTCCCGCTTCTGAGCTAGAGCTGTACATCGGATCCGACTTTTCGGATTCGAATTGGATTGAGCCCAAAAAGATCGAAATTTATTCGAAAATATCAATAACTGTTAATCTTCAATCAGATTAGGCACTTTCGAATTCAGATTTAGATTGGCTTGAATCCGATTCGGCTGATGGCTTTTGATTCATAATTAATTCGAAACTTTGAAAGCTCGCTGTTTTTTTTTCTTTTTTTACTTTTTTCAATAAGTCTTTTTGCGTAAATAAATGAATTAGAGCTTGGTGCATGTGTAGATTCAAAAAGCCACCTCACTCGAATTTCGAACTATTTTTTCATTGAATATTTTTTTTTTTACATTCAGTTCCATTTTGGTGAGGGTTTGTTGACATAAAAAACTGAGGATACCTTCTAATGGAGTTCGGATTTGAATGACGAATATTTATATCGGATTGGCTTGGTTCCGGAGGACAACTCTACTCAGAGCCTCCCACGGTTAATAATCAGGTTAATACAGTAGTCCCAATGAAAAACATGGACCTTTGTGTGCAGCTTTATTACGCATACATACGAGGGAGGGAGAAATTCATTATGGAACGTTCAATTAACGCCTGGGAAATTACTGAAACCGAAGCCGAAACAGAGAGCACCCTGTACTAGTAGTAGACTTGGTGGACATGCCGCGTTCTAGTATCCGAGAGACTCATTGTCCTCCCCCTCACCCAAATTCTGGCCTCAAAAGACCAAATTGATCAAGAATCAAATTTTGTCTCCCCATCTCCCCATCTCTCTCTCCATCCGACTCAATCCAGCCGTGTTCAAAAGCCGCCGGAGGGCGAAAAGCAATAGCTCGGAGAGTTCCTCCCTCTCCTTCTCCTTCTCGTTCTCCCTCTTCTCTTTCTCTTTCTTGCTACGTACGTACGTAAGTAAGTACGTATACATGCTCGTCTTTCTCGTTCTCCCAGGAATCTTCGCTGCTCACTTTTCTCGCCTCTCCGTTCTTCCGACACTCTCTGCCCACTAGTTGTGAGTGAGTGTGTGTGTGTGTGTATTACACAGACATACAGACAGACACACAGACAGACACACACATCGTCGGCTCAATCCGTTTTGGGAGGGGGCATCTCGCCCTCAGGAGTCCGACAAGTCCTACACTCGAAACATAACACACTCACACTCACATTGAACAGTCCATACGTCACTTTTAGAATGGAGAGAGAACATGCGTCAGTTTTGTGAAGACGCCTGGATGATCAACGACAAGTTTTCTAGTTTTCTCTCCACATCTCCACGTGAAACGAGCACTAAAGATACCACCTGATCCATTGGTTTGGGTCCCTATCTTTGCTTACTTCAAGACCGCTCTGGAAGACGATTTGGGATTGATTTTCAGTGTACGTACTCGTTCATGCACCTTGTACAGGTGTTTCTAGTCAGACCAACAGGTAAGAAGACTTGCACAAAGAACTCTTTGAAGACGCATCCAGCCCTTAATAGTTTGATGATGATGATGATGATGATGATGATGCGAATGCTTAAAGGCGCGTTATCAATTCTGCAATATCCAGGCCAACTTTGTTTATACTCCAATTACCTGTATGTTTGCCATGTCAATAAGACAGAACTTTTATGACCTACCCATTGGAAAGTACAGTGGGACGACATACTTAATATTCGCTTTGAATATCCTCGCTACGTAGTGTATGCCATTGAGAGATGCAGTCGATAGGTGTGTGTGCTTATCGTTTTGTATCCGATGGATAAGGAGCAATCTGCCCTTGGATGGATCATATTGGTGTGGACTGAGCAAACATCAACGACGACGACGACGACGACGACGAGCCCGGTGGTGTCGCTCTAATGAAGTGCTATTATCCAGCTCAAAAAAGGCTCCTCTCGACCGGGCTTTTATATTTGTACTCCTATGCCCATAGAGACAAGACATGAAAGAGATGAGTGGGAACCACGATTTGCTGACAATGGACCAAAGAGATACTAGCCTTGAGGACAGCTTAGAAACGTAGCGTGCACAGATTGATATGCTGTTCCCTCAAGTTGTCGTGAAGGTCCAGGATGTCAGTTGAATCTAATGACATCTTTTGATAAGACGAAGTTGTTTGAATGGCATTTGAACTATTGAATGGAAACACTCTTGTTTAGTCGAAAGTGTCAAGTTTGCTTTTTTTTTATCAAATTCGCTCATGTCATCTCTCCGACGATCTGAATCGTAAATGAGTTATTGAACCCTTGAGGTAACTTATCAAACAAATTAAAAAGATGGATTTGATGTTGATTTGAAGGGATTTTGATTGGGACTTCACTCGGTTTCTTCCTTTTTTAGCTTAGGTTGGGGTCCCATAAAACCCGCCAAAATGTCGAAATCTAGGTTCACTTCAAAGCCTTTAATTCAAGACCGTTGAAACTCAAAGGATAATAAAAGTTTAGTAACCCCCTTGAGACAATCGCGATAAATGACCAAGGAAATGATTGGACTGAAAATGGAGCTTTGACATTTTGGTAAATGAAACGCGATAAAAAGTGTGTCAAAAACGTGTTTTTTGGCCTTTGATCCCTACCTAAAAATGAAATGCAATTTGAATGCTCTTGAAACTGGTGTTATTTGTTCAGAGTTCTTTGGGGAATAACTTCATGCAACCTTTAGAAATGGTACTACTTTTTGTAACTTTATAACTTTATTACATGTTGCATGATCAAGAAAAATGAGTTTTTGTTAAAAAAAACTTCCCCTCCACAACGCTGAACATTTTCATCCTTTCGATTTCGATTTTACCAAACCACTTTGTCTGTCTTTCACTCAAAATAGAAACCACTAACGATGGCACTCCTCCCCGTTGGGATTTCCTTTCACAAATGAAGTCATTAATCCAATCTTGACTATCTGCTTAGTTAGCAATTAAGTACACCCAATTGAGCAAGAAACCAAAATCGTTGTAATTAGTCAAAGGCTTGAACAACTCCAAGATAAATTTCCCACTTAAAGTGACGCTTGAAAGTTCAACACTCGATTTCACACGCGTTTGTTTCTCGAACAAACTCGAAGATTTACCCCAGCTTACCATAAGACAAATATTCAAAAGAACAAAGCATTACCAATAGGAGCTCAAGTAGGAGTTTGTGTCGCACTGAACGCTTTTTGGCCTTGCTTTTACATGATTCGTCATAATGGTGATTGTGGTTCAGGATTTGGTTCCAGCACCAATTCATTGCGATTTAAGTATAAGTGCATCTCTGTTCCTTTGTTCCGAACCATTGGGTGGGAGAAACATTGGAAGCGCCCTCCGGAGGTCAATTACAAAATTACTTGGTCAATATTGAAGTCACGTCAATATCAAGCATGGAAGCTGGTTGACTTTTACCATCAGCTTCCTGTACTATGTGAATACGAGTACCTCGTTTCGGTCCCAACCCTTCTTAAGCACCCATGGAACAATATTCAACGAATTGGCTTGGCCCCTAACGTGACGAACGGAGAAAAACTACAGCCTCCAATTCAGATGTACTCGTAGTTGTAGATAATGGACCTGATATGATCGTTGGAGATGTTTATGTCGAGAATATTCATAGGCTTTTGGATCACAAGAATTCAGCAACAGGGTTTCCCCTTCTCCTAATTTCCTCCAAGATTCTACTGAAGTTTTAGCAACATGCTTTGAAGGAGTAAAAATTAACATTTTTGATCCAATTGGTAATATTTTGACACCTGAGAACAGAAAAAGTGGTGTTGTAACTTTAATTAATAGTCTCAATAAAGCAAAATAAATACAGGCTAAGATTTCATATGTTTTGATAAAAATATACTGAAATGAGATCCCGACCAAAAGTGGTGTACAATATCTAAATCGATTATATTTCTCCATTACTACTTAGCCTTTATTTTGTTTGAACTCTTTGCATATATTGATTCACGTAGATAATGTAGATTTATACCTACATTAGTCCATCTTTCTACATTTCTTTGTTGCGATCTCTCTGCATAGTTGTACCGTTCAATAATAACGGCATGAAAAATGAACACTTGATCGAGAATTTCACCTGTTTTATCATACAAATGAAAAGACTCTAACAAGCAGCATCGCCTGACACTGGAGGACATTTATTACCTTATGAGTAAATGACCTCCCAAAAGTGGAGATGTTGCGTGAGTGAAGCCTGTATCTTGGTCTCCTGTAAAGAATTAACAGGGCTAAAATGAAAACAAAATCTTAAAATAAATAGCAAATTCATCCGAGCTCTACTTATGATAAAGGTCAAATGTGGCGTTAGTAGAATTGCTAGCACGGTGCGTCCGCATGAGTACTGAATAACATGAGCCTTTTGTGGCCAAAGGGACGCGGAGAATCATGGTCGAGTTACTAATGAAAGTGGATGGCACACGGTCGCATGTTTGGGGGTCATTCGTCCATGCATATATTGCTTAGCCTTCTCGGTATTTGTTCTTTTTTTCCTCGAGCAAACGAGTTGGAAATGGATAAAGGACAACTGAAAGGGCTACAAAAATGAAACAACGCGCATTCAGTCATCTCTATAAATGTGAATTTGTGATACAACGTTTCCAGAAATGCAGGCCATTTAGTTTGCATTGTGATAAGCAACACTTGGCAAAATACTTTTGATCTTCATTTCGTTTTTATTAGCACGGCATTACTTGATTGATCACTTGATGCCCAATTGAAAGCCCGTCCAGGCCCTGACGTAATAGGCATATCCGCCCAATTTTGGGCTGGGATCACATTTCAGAGAATGCGTGAATTAAACAGTTCCCTAAAATCCCAAACACGGCTAGGTTTCTGCAACTGTGCACTTGAGGCTTATCTTGAAATATATGTGAACTTGGACGTTGAAATAGGGTCAGATGTTATCTTCATCTCATTGCCTTCCCTCTCTCATCTGAGATGATGAAAAATGCTCACATCTCAATTCATTTGTAACGTACTTTTCCACCATTGAACTAGTAGGGACGATTGAGATTTTGAATGATCGAGAAGTTGACTTCTGATTTTGAATGATCGAGAAGTTGACTTCTGATCCAAGACATTTGGGAATTTCTAGGAGCGAAGCCGGCTTCTGTCTGAGTCGCCGGCTCCCATTCTGAACGGGAGGGGAAACCTTATTTATTTGAACCTTGACCTTTTAGCGTCTGAAATGAAGCAACGATCAAATTCATCCCTTTTCAAGTTTTCAAACTTTTTAGGCCCTATATACAAAAAAGCAGAAATGTACCTAAAAACCTTGAGGTACAAAATCTGCATTGCAAAATTGGATATGGGCAGATTTCCCCCGTCATAATAATACCCTGAACATTGTAGTTCGCTCTTGAGGCGCTTTCTCCGTTGATGTGCGTAATAAATTGTTATTCATACAACAAAACGTCCTTAACTTTCAACCCAAATTCTCAAAATGTTTGGCCTTGGAGCACTCTGATAAAGGTTTCCAGTTGTTTATTCCAAGTCAGAATTTGAAATGCTGAATACAATGTCGAGATCTCAAGGCTCCTTCGTGGAATATACTCAATTTCGCGAGGCAGAAAGTGAGGCCCGAACTGAAAATCAGGGTGGCCAATTTGAGAATCCTGGAGCCGAAAAAACTCGCCCAAACTTTGACCTTCCCCGGTTCCACTAGGGGCCAAGGCCACGAACTTAGTATAATATTTCGAAAAAAAACGGGAATTAGAAACACTATCGTTTTTCACATGTTCCAAGATCTTGAAAAAAGGGCCGATTTGAACACTTTCGTCTTGAACTGCATTGCGCCAAGAATGGACTTGACACAGAGCTACAGCTCACTTTAAACAAGAGGAAGACCTGACGGAAAGATGCAATTGCTTTGGAATTAGGCGGGTATATTCATTCTATGACACCATTAATATCATTTCAAGGAGGCGCTCAGGCAAAATCGCCGTTTTTGTTAATGCGGCAAACCATCCATCCATGGGTTAAACGAAGTACATATACCTATTGGCATCGACCCAAATGGGTTAAAACGCCACGCCAAATTAATTGACCAATCAAAATACATCCTGATTTTCAGTTCGATACCATAGTGACTGCAAGCTGCTTCTTTTAGTTTTTGAAAAAAACTGAAACATTCCGTACCGCACAAGATTCCTCTCTTTCGACAATCAATCAACCCTCTTGATATCCCAAAAGATTCCGTCGTCGTTGTGCATGGGAGAATTGGGTGTTTTAGGACTGTGTCAAACAAGATAATTTAGTCCCTCTTGCGGCTCTTCTGAAGCAACAAAAAATAAAACAATGCAGTAGGGTGACTGTAATTCGGACGGACCGTTTCCGCTCCAGGATTCTTTTGTCTAGACTGGTTTCTTCATGAGGTCAGCGTCTCTGTCTTGACTTAATCTTAGATTCCTGGGATTCTTTTAGTGATGTGACCCAATGCCGAGTGCCCCAACGGATTATCACACCATGGAACAAAGCGTTCAAGGCCAAAGATTGTCCCCCACGTCCACCAATAAGGGTCTTCTGGACCTGGTGATCAAGATCCAAGACAAGAATGCCGATGACATTCAGAAGGAGATCAATAAACATGTGAGTAGCAGAGCAGAATGCCTGAAGCATCGTAAAAGATTGAGTTTCTCCAAACAAACTGCTTGAACTTTAAGGAAAATGGCGAATTTTACGTTTTGGTGCTTTGATCAAAACATTTTGAAATTAAAGATTGGAAACTCATATTAAAGAACACAGCGTGCTGCTATTACCAATGTTCATTAGTATTGTATTGTATTGTATTGTATTGTATTGTATGTTCGTCCATTCCAACACCAAAAGTAGGCGATAAAGGAATATAGGAATAAAAGGTATTGGGTAATAAATAAATAAAGGACTGAGTTGGTACCATCGTCAGTACACACTGCTTTATTCCTGGTATATTCTCTACAACCGTTAACTGCTTTTGTATGACAGCTTATTTACCTGTGCAAAATTATTTCAATTTTTTCCACGTTGTCTGGCTTTCAAATTCATTTTTCTCCCTTTTAATCATCTGCTCACAACTCAAAGACAGTCTAGACGAAAAAAATGCCACCTTTTCACAACAAACAATTGTTTGAAAGTACAGTAATTGCCAGAATATTTCCGAAAAGTCCGCCCGGAATATAGCTATTCCCTTTTGCTCCTGTCTTTGCACCATCGGCCTGGGTATTCAACAGTTACTCATCTAATAATCGTCTGGCAATAACTCTCTCAATTCACTCTATCATTCAGTCACCTAAGATTAATGAAGATTACCCACTTGTGATATGTATTCTCGAACTCTTTCCCTTTCCCTCGGATCAGCTGGCTGAAGCTACTGGAGCCGAGGTGTGCTTTATCGTTCCATCTCGATTCATCGATGTCCACCAGGATTCTCAACGCATGCTTTATCTCTCCGTGATTGGAACGGAAGCCAGGAAATCCCCAATTCGATTGGAGGTAAGCCACTACTTGTCACACCAGGGAATCTCATCAACAATGCCACTAGCACCAACTCTACTTCACCCCCCCACACCCACACACCCATACACACACACACTCACCAATCTCTTGAGAAATGACAGAAGAGTTTCGAGCCGCAATGTGGATGCTTTAACGAGTTGGATGTTGGATGGAGAGAGAAGTCGCGAGAGATTATATTGTCAGGGCGGCATTTGGACCACAATGAAACGAACGGACAAGGAGCCGAAGTAGGCCATGAGGTGAATTATATCCTCGTTAGCCCAGTTCTTCGTTCATGAGAATACAAATTTTACCGTGACGTGACAGGAGCTTTTTCAAATTGGGAGCCTCACAATACGAGCAGATTACGACTGAGTTAATTAACAAGACAATAAACGAGTCTTGATTTTCTACCGCTCACTCAATATTGAATACAGAGGCTTTTGGCTAGCATATCATCCAATCAAGAGCGGAGATGAATGAACTTTCCGTGAAGGCTGTCTGGAAAGGTCATCTGGCCAATATCTGTCGGAGAAAACATCGAGTTTCTGTGACTTAAATTATTACTGCCGGATGTAAGAACCGAAAAACTTTGGCCGTAATAAAAGGAAGCAAAACACCGTGAGAGAAAAAAAAAGTTTATCAATTTAACCCCGCCAGGGCTGCCAATATCAAGCCAGACCGAGTATATATATATATGTACCAAGCACAACTTTTAGAGTACATTTTTGTTGAATCAAACCAAGCCTCTTGAACCTCATTCGATCTTTGTCTTATTCATGAATTGTTCAAGACGACTCCAGGGTCCATTTAGGGCCCTTTTCTTGATACGAGTGTCTCTCATGAAGTCTTTGAAAGCTCCATACCTCCGTGATATTCCCAGTTGACGGTACTTAAGTGGCGTCTGTTTCAATTTCAACTCTACTTCCAACGACCCTCAGAGCGTTGCAGAACGACCTACAAAAGGCTTTCGAGGGCATCTGTGAGTTTTCACTCCACTTACTCTGCAGTAGCCTTTTATCTTGACGTGTATCTCCTGGTTCGAAAACGGCCTCGCTCTTCTTGACATTCGTTTTTTCCTCATCTGTTGGTGAGTTTTCCCCCTTGTCAATTTGGCCCATTATCGTTTGAAGGAGACGCTTTGAGATCCAATTCGGTTGAACAAGTAACAATGTTGGAAAGGGAGGGGGGGGGGGGAGGGGAGGGCTGGCTCGTAATTGATGACAAGGCGAAATAACTCCTCGTTGTAATGGTTCTCATTATGAGTGGAGTCGAACTCGGAACCCGAGCCAAAATCAACATGCTTTGGGCTGCGTGTCATTGGTCCAATTTCCAATTAAGTATGCTGGTTGTCGGTCCTCACGGATGATGCATCAGTCAGATTAATGCACGCAGATAGTGAGACTGGCTTGAAATTCGAAGCCGATCTTCGCTTGACTTGAGGAGGATACTCGTTTCATTTTCAGGGCGATGAGTTCTTGTTCCCCGAGGAGAAAGCTTTCGCTTCACTGACGAAACCTCAGTTTCTGGATGACCTGACCGCGAGACAAATTGAAACTTTGGAGGGTATTCTGTCCACGTCCATTCAGTCCTTGATGGCGGTTCCGATCCAAAGAAGATTTAGCCCCACCACCACGCCCCATGCTCACGATCAACAGTGGTCTGGGGTGGATTGTGCCAAATATGAGACGCCTTTGATCACCTGCCTAGTGAACAAACCTACAGAATTCAATCAGAGTGATATCAACATTGTCCAAGAGTGCCTTGAGTACGTAAGAATGGTTGAAGTTTTTCGTATATGTATTTTACGATTCAGAAAGCATAAACTATTGTACTAAAATCTTAAGAATACCTATTCTGATTTTTAAATCATATAGCAACAAAAGAAATGTGTTTCGTCCTTTTGAATTTTGAATATCTTCCTAACTTATCCAAATGGAATTATCTCAAAGGAGGGAAGTTCCAAAGTTTTAGATCAAGCTATTCTCTCGAGTTCAAATCTAGATGTGGAACTTTGTTTTCCTTTTTCTTCCCAGAGTGACCAATGGTTTGCTGCTGAACACTTTGGCTTTGGAGGAAGAAAAACGTTTAAAACAACAATGCCAATCCCTCCTCTCCGTTGCCAGAAAATTGTTCACTCACCTCGGTAAGTCCACCTTAAAAGGCCTTGCCAGGAATATCTATCTTAGTAATCCGTGTGTGGTTTTTTTTTCTCGTTCATCCCAATAGACGATGTGAGCACATTGCTTCGTCTGATCATGTCCGAGGCTCGATCCTTGACCCAAGCTGCCAGGTGTTCCTTGTTTCTGCTGGACAACAAGTCCAATGAACTCATTGCCAAGGTCTTCGATGGAGACACTATGGAGGCGAGCTCGAACAAATCGGGGGCCAACCACAAAACCAGGGCCCTTACGCCAACCAGAAATGGATCGCCAGAGGTGAGGATAACAAAAGCAATGAAAGTGTAGAAGCCAACACTTTCGATTCGAACGGATGGGCGTGTGTTTGTGTTTTGATGGGAGCAGAGTACCTTCTAAGCAGAAAAATAGGCCTCCAGACGTTGGGGTTAGTGGTTGTGACCATAGAACAACAACCGGCGACTGGAAATCAAACCTGACCAAGTTGTCCAAATGCGGACTTGGGATTGAATTCAGTGGCTGTAAGCGGCATGTTGAGCGATCCAAATTGAGAGGTGAAGAGCCATGCTTGATGGACAAATACAAAGAAAATACATGGATCGCAAAGATTTTGTATGATTGAAAAGGGGTATCAGCCCATGGCTTTCCTTGCATATTGATTAAATTCAATGATTTTGAAAGTTTATTTGTGGGACAAGTCATACCCATCGCATTTTGCAACAAGTTGGCTCACAAATCTCAAGAAAGCGCACCTTTATGGGCCATTTTAGTGTACGTATGTTGGGCTAGGCTCATTACTAATAAGTTGAAGGATCTATGAGAATGGGTAATATTGATAATGACACCCAAAACCTAAGCTTATTGTCCATCAAATGTACTATAAAGATTAAGTTGTTATTTATGTTTCAAAGTCATCCTCGTGTTCTTTAAAAACCTTTATCATTGCGGATAGTATTTGAACGACAGTCGAATCATGAATTTAGCCAGCATATTTGTAGAATTTTCCTTATACGTTGACAAAGTGATTTTTTTTCTTCATTAAAACTGGTTTTCATGGGCTTAGATTTGCCTCTCATCAACGCAAGGGAAACCATGCCTTACTGATAGAAACTTGCCTCAACGGAAAATGAAACACACAAGAGGTGTAGTTTGTCTACTCTAAGCTTCATTTATTTAAATTACAAGACAAGAGACCCACTTTTTGTATTTGGTGTGCTAGGGTGGGAGGTGCGAACCTAGCCCTGCTAGAAGAGCTCCCATTATGTCATCCATATAAAACTGTGCTGGACAGTTTCATACTCCGTATGAGATTGGTTCTTTGTCTGTAAGTGTGGTTACTGACAGATTTTTTTTCGTGGCTTATTCACGTCATCGCTTAACCTCTTGACCCCTTCTTTGAACCCATCAAATTCTGCGTCACCTGTAATCGTCAACTCAGATTGGTTGAAGCATAAAGCAAAGCAGTTAAAAAGTCAAGCGGATAAGCCATGAAAATATATGCTATTGTCTTAAAGTTTCCTTGAGAAAAGTCAGGGAGGATCTCTCTCATGCCAGGAAATTGTGCTAACCACTGCACCACGTCTCCTCCCTTGAATGAATAGCTATTCTCCTCTACGTATGTATATGAACACCCAAATATGGCTTACAGATGGCTTAGAAGTTAGTACCTTTCCTAACGGACCCAAATAGGATTATCTTTTGAAGCCTTTTCTGGTTTTGAGTAGGATAGTTTTGTCTTTTCATCCTTTTATTGTATCTAATGAGCATCCATTCCATCTCTCTTCATTTCTTTCTTTTGCATTAAATGGACCATTATTGGTAACCAAAAACAACAGGATCACCATAACCCATGAAGTATTTTTCCAAAGCCCAATTCAGAGCAGACTTTGAGCCTTGCTGCAAGTTGGCTTTGATGTCATGCGATTTTCATGTGGAACAAAATAATCATTCTTTTGATACTACGGGTACGAGCATATTTGTGGTTGATGTTCAGGAACGAATTAATTGAATTTACCCGCAGTCACATCTCCTGGCAATGGTTGGTTGTCGAAATTCTCTCAATAATCTCAAATTCTATCAAGAGCTCAGGTCTTCATCTCACCAAGAGAATATGAATGTATCTTTCATTGTTTTCGTGATTAATTTATAAGAATGTAGATTATACGGCAAGTGGGTAAGAAATGATTACCCTTTTTAGTTTCTCGTGGGAAGGCACTGATTATGAAAATGGCAGTAAACGTTTTATCAATTCTTACTTCAATTGATCGACTTAATACTGATATCTCAACGTAGCTGGCGATTAGAAATGGTACCTATCATAATAATATGAATGTCAAATGTTATTTTCGAATTGTCTTGGCCAATGACACGAGGAAGGACATCTTAAAATATAATAATCCTGTTGGAGCAGGATGTCTAGATCTACATATTATCATATATCCACCAAAATTTGCCAAGAATAAATCTTAAAGATTGATTACCATAATTTGCAATCCAAAAATCAATTGTCTTCATTACGAGTGCTAAAATCTAACAATAAATCACTACCGCTCTGAGTACAAGCGTAATTACTTGCAATTTTGATTTTCTGGAAATTGGAAATATGATCGTAAGAGCAATTACATCGCCAATCAGAGAACACTCTGTGACCTGCCTTCAAGTTATGGAGCTTTGCTCTTTGAGCCTGACAGTCCAATAGCTAAGAATTATGATTGGCTCGTAAGGACTCGAATATCAGAGCCATCCGTTTCTGTCAGTATGTTTTATCAATGGGCCTCGTTTATTGCTCTCTCTTTTTCAGAATGGCCTCGAGGTCCGTCTGCCTTGCGATAAGGGAATCGCGGGTTACGTAGCCAGAACTGGAGAGATGCTGAATATACGGGATGCTCAAAGCCATCCACTCTTTTATCGCAATATTGACCAAGTAACTGGATTCAAAACAAGGTGAGGAAGACCCAAATGGATACCGAGTGATCACTTTTTTAGCATCCTAGTAAATACTGTCGCTCGGCTTATCTTAATCAGGCCAATTATCAATGAGTGGTGATGCGTTTTGTACCATGTGATAATCGCCTCTGAGCCCAAAGATATTGACCTCCCAAGCGCAGTACGTTGGAATTGGTGGAAGATAAGCCAAGTCGAGAGCTTCTTGGACATTGATGCCAAACGAGTTCCCGAAAGATCAACAAACACGCTTCATTATTTGGACGCACTTTGCTTCTGAACGCCGTGAATCTGTGCTTGCTTTCAGGTCTATTTTGTGCTTTCCCATCAAAGATGACCAAAAGGTCATCGGAGTGGCCGAGCTTTGTAACAAGACCACGGGTAGCCATTTCACCACGTTTGATGAAGAGATTGCCTCGGCTTTCAGTGCCTACTGCGGCATTTCTATTCTCCACAGCTTCATGTACAAGAAGGTGGCAGATGCCCAATATCGTAGCAAACTGTCCAATGAGCTCATGATGTATCACATGAAGGTAAGAATACATTTCCAAGCAAAAGTGCTCCCTCAGGTTTTTTAGATTGGCTCGAACTTTCCTTTCTCTCTTTCTTTCCTTGGGCTTGATTGACCAAAATTAACTCACCTTTCCCCAACGAATGATCAGTTGATAGATGTTTTGGCAATCGTTTTGAAGCTTTGTTACATGCCAGTAATTTGACAAGGCTGGTTGGGTCCAAGAATTTCTCTTCTTAAAAGTCTTTTTGATCCACTTAGTTTCAGGTGACTGAGCAAATATAATTTTCAAAACGTTTTGGACAAAAGGTGATTTGATCCAAAGACAACAATCATTCCATGCACAGAAGAAAAAGTACAATAATCAACAGCAATGTTAATCAAAGAAAATAAGTTATAAAATTTTGAATTGGATGTACCCTTGTGATTAGAAAACTCAATTTTTACATTCAAAGCATGAGTAAAACCTTTCCTATGGGCTGCAGTTCAATCCTTCAAAGGCAAATAATAATGATTTAAATAGTTCCCAATTTTAGTACATAATCGGTAATAAACGATTTACAAGGTCAATATCAACCACATCTCTTTGGAGAGTGCAAAGAAAGAGCTTATTTTGTTTTCATTTATATATTATATTTATTCAACATTTTTTGAAAATATACTTTGTAAAAAATGTCATTGTTATTTTTATTATTGACGCTTGCGTTTCTGCACCAACGAAACCTTCGAAATGGACGGATCAAGAAATATGATATTACAAAAAAATGTTCTCTTACAAGGGGTGCGCTCACCATGAATGAAAAAGATTCAATTGCCTGTGCTGGAATAATCGAATAGTCCCGAAAGATCTCCCTTAGGGGCTTCCTTTTCCCATTAATAACTCAACCGGATGCTTTAGCTCTGTTGAGCAATTTTGTTTTCCATTTCCCCAAGGTTGGATAAGCACCACTTTGTGCGAAGGTTGTCTATTGGCTATCTTGTAGTAGCCGAAGCCTCCTTGATCAAGGTCAAGATTGTCACAAACCCTGAAAGGCCCCAGCCAAAAAAAACTTCACTTTTTTCCTTTGACAAACTTTCAAGAGCTTTGGCAGCAACTTTTCTCTTACTGGCCTTTTTGAGCTTCCTGTCCCTCTCTTTCTCTCCCCGGCCTTGTTTTTTTTCCCTTCGGACCCAAATCCTTTCGGTTACTTTTTCCAGAGCTTCTTCTAAGTATGTGTCAGTATTCTCGGGTGCTTTAACCAAACTCTCTCACTGTGTGTCTGCGTGTGTGTGCCATTAATTATGCTCCCTTCTCGATTTTCCTTTCCCAGCAACACTCGCACACTAGACCGGATCAACTATTGAGCTTTCAGGTTGGTCCCGTTCTTCATTTCGCTTGTTCCAATGTTCCAGTTATTTCTCTCGTTGTTGTTGTTGTCGTCGTCGTTGTTGTTGTTGCTGCTCCCTTGGCAGTTGATTGACATTTGGGATTTGTTCGACTCGTTCTCAGACTTGCCTAGAACGCATGTTGATCGCTTCTTCGATGTATCTTTTTCTCCGCAGGTTATGGAGGAGGATGTCAATAAACTGGTTCTCGAATCCATTCCGTCGATCATGGACATTGATCGGGATTTCTGCAAATTTACCTTCGTCCCCAGGGTCATTGAGGAGACTCGAACCCCGGCTGTGGTCTTCTCCATGATGCAACATCTGGGCTTTATAAACAAGTGAGTTGTTCGTATTGGATGACTTTTACATACTCGTTTATGAACAGCCTGCAAAGATATCCATGGGTGTCTCATGTAAATAATTTGACCCATGGAACGTATTTGGTGCCAATAAACTCGTTGGTGAGATGACGGGGGAGAAAACCAATGAAGAACCAACCAACCACTCGGTTGTTGTTCTAAATATGGAAGCTTCTCTTCGACACTAAAAGGTTTTTTTCCTTCTTATATATGACAATTCTTATGGAAGGAAAAATAGCGGCGCAATAAGTCGACCACTGGTGCTTTCGCTTTTTTCATCAAGCTAATTTCCAATGCTTGTTCAATCCCTTCTCAAACTCTGTACATGATTAAATAAATCTACTGTGTTTACAAATACATCAAAGACGATGATGATCCATTGTTGAAAGAATTGGAAACTTGTGCTTTCATCGAAGGAACATTTTAGCTTTTTTGAACGACAGTTGGCGATGCACTCTGATATTGATGAGACGAAGCGAAAAATGTCTATTATGTTTATTGTTTCAGCTCATGATTAGTTTTTGATATATGCGACTATCATGTATTTTATTTCAACATGCATACATTTGCCATAATCTAAAATTGCATCTACTATCAATAACCTTTAGATCAATTTGCCTAAAGTCAGAACTTTCAATTGAATTTTCATTCAAGATTCGGATCCTTGGATTCATCTTAACATTTTGCATGTTCGTTCACAAATATTCCTAAAACTTGAACCACTTTTTTCTCGCGAATACCGCTAGATGAAAATTGAGCAAGCTTTCCTTCCTTCATTTTGCTGGAATTTGTAGCAATAAGAACCATCCTCTGCTTTGTTTTTTCGGGATGTATTCAAAACTCACTTTTTTTGATCACTTAGTTGTTTTCAGCACCAAAAGCAATTTTTTTGTGGTCGCAATACGGAGATTTTCCGAATGCTAAATGTGTTTACGTCTTTCCCTGACAAGTAAACGTCTGAAAGTGATACACTTCAGACCAAGAGTGATGAATCTCTCTTCTGGCATGAATCCATGCTCTCACATGAAATGCACATAGAATATAAAAAATCAACACAACAGCTATTTTGTTTTAATCCTGAAATTTTGCAACAAACAATGTTTTAACGTCTTGACACAATATTGTAATGAGGATTAATTTGATGCCACGACTCCTCAAAGCCTTTTTGAGCTCCGTTCTCGGCCTTCATCTTTAAGTCTTTGAAATCGCAGCCGGTGGAATATTTCAACCATTTCGATCGAGTTTTACTCACTTGTCGTAAGAACAGCTTTAAATGTTTGGTCCTATTAGAAATAAGGTACATCTTGATATGATTTTTTTAGTCGTTTTTTTAGTCGTTTGTGATGGGTTTTAAAAAAGTCCAACTTACCGATCAAACTTTGCCTGAATAGGGTGCATTTTGGGGCTCTGAGTAACTAGGTTCTTATCACTCGAACGAATATTTGAGTGTGTGGACGTGTTTGAGTATCTGAAACTCCCTTTAAGCCTTGGGCTCTGATTGTGAACTGAACAAGGTTCACGAAATGGACACTGATAAAGAGCTCAAACATCCTCATTTCCGTCCAGTTTCAATCACAAAAAGTCCAACGCCTAATTCAATTATCACAGAAAGACCCGATTTGGACGGAAAACACACGCACGTCTTTTGCACCGTAAAATTTGTCGTAATACTGATTTGATTTCAATAACAAAGGACAAGGTGGTCTGTCTTGATAAGAAATCCATTGAATGACTGACTGGAAACCTTTTAACTGGTAATAATAGTGCACCATACGTACGTACAATCACTTCGTTGGTTTGAACTGAAAAACCCTTGCAAAAGTTTTGGGTTTATTGTATGATATGGGAATAGGTCAGAATCAAAAGTAACGTAACTGGAAATATAT